>NC_139990.1:12801892-12809392 GCF_964263955.1 Coregonus lavaretus | reverse complement strand
CTCCCTCTCTCCTCCTATCGCTTCATATCTTTGCCCTCACATCTCCCTCACCTCAGAGCTAAAAGGCATGGATGATATATACACACTGAACTTTGGGGGTGGTTCATTTTCAACCTTTCGATATAGGCATATTATTGAGTGTCTTGGCTCAGGGGTAGAGTTCACATTCGGGGTTAAAAGTTTATCATCTCACAAATTGCAATTTAATACAATAGAATGATAGCCTACAGCAACATTTCAGAGCTAATTTATTGTATAGGCTAATCACCATACCGCTTTTATAATCCTTAGTTAGCTCTCTGTAAATATGACTAGAGGATTCTTTGTTATATTATGGCTCCATTCATTGTGCTCAAGAAAGTAAACTTTACAGGAAGAGCCAGATGTCATTATTTATCATCTTAAATCTAATTTATTTATGAAGCAGAAAAAGAATGGAATTCTCGGTTGAATTCGTTTTGAATTATTTAGACTGAAATGGTTAATTCCATACAAGGCCTCGGAAGATCTCGGCTCTGTTCTGTTTAATACTTTATCATCTTTCCTAAACCGAAAACAGAGGAGAAAAGAAGAGAGAGGGAACAGTAGTTCATCCATCCTGGACCATACCTTATAATTGTTCTTCAACTCTTATTTAGGAAGTGTTTATGGAACATTTTAGGAAGCCTAAAATTCGTGAAGTTATGTTGAATAATTTATTGTTTTTGACAACTTAAGGTTTTGGGGATATTGTAGGATTTGAGTTGAAGAGAGGGTGTGAAAGCTATTTCAGTAGGCCTGTAATGTTATACCTCCTTGATGCAACAACTTTAATTAAGCATCTTATAAAGTGATAGTCATATGATGGGTGTGGTAATTCAAAGACAATCAAAATAAGTCCATGATGTAGGCCCTTACTGAATATATATATTTTAAAGATGTTTACCAGATCGGATTTTAACTGATTTGTATCAATATTATTCATCCATTCGATCCCTCTCATGCCAGTTATTATTCTAAGAAAACCTCAAACTGTTGAAAAGTCTCACTCAACCCTCGGGTTGAATGGCATCATGTCATGGATCTCTTAAAATGTTAGACCTAGGCTACTCCTATCCCTTCAGCGGGCAAATCAGAAGATATTGCATGAAGTCAGTGGAGATAAAGCTATTAGATTAATGGTGTATATTCTATAATGGAGTATATTTTATCATGACCCGTTTAGCGAGCGGTGGATGCGCAGCTCATGGTCCCAGGTTGATGCAGTCAAAAGCCGGCTAATGAAAAGAGACGCATCGCTGATTGCTGCTATATCTGGGCCCGCGGTGGAAGTGGTATCGATTTAACAATTTAGTAGCCCTGTCCTCTGTGTTGGCATTAGTCACGGCTCAACGATGCCCAGCTTGCCCCCTTTTACACACACACACACACACACACACACACACACACACACACACACACACACACACACACACACACACACAACTGAGGGAAAAATAGCTCACACGCTCTCTCGCACTCCAAGATGCATTAATTGAGGAACTATATGTGCAAAATATTCAGTCTTGGAGGAAATTGAAAGTTCAATACAAAATATAAAATAAACCTATAAATATAATAGGTAATAATATGTTTATTTTTATCATTATTATATATATATATATATTTTTAATGTCGTAGGCTATGATATATTCCCATGTGATTTAGTAGATGTAGGTTTACGCGGCACAATTTCAGCACCATGGAGAGCGAAAACAAGGCACCCATAAAAGGTCTTCCTTTCGATTTTGTAAGATAGTTCCGTTTGCAAAACGTAGGCTATAGGCCGCTCAACAACGCACCCGTTTCAGCACCATGGAGAGCGAACGCAATGAGAAATCAGACTCAACAGAGAACATGATTCTGCAAAAAAACAATTGTTTATTTCCGTGAATCAACAACTGCAATTGGACTTTAGTGCAAGAAGTGTGAAATGTGTCTTTCAGATGTGATCATAAGCAAAACATACTGTATATTATGCTCTACTTGGTTTAAGAGGAAACATTGTGCTGTCATGCTTCATGTTATTATAACAGGTCTGGAAAAGGTGATACTCTGTGTCCCCACTTCCCATTTCATAAAACAACATGTTTTAGTGATTAAACAATCCAGCACTTTCTAATCTGTTGAATGTGGGGGAGAATGGGTAGGCTACTCCTTTTCTTTTCTTAGTGTCCCAAGGGATTGAAGCCCTCTTTTTTCCACTCATTTGAAAATGCATTTAAAATGAAAGTAGTCCGAATTTGATATTTATGCAACACATCATTGTTTTTTAATGTTTGTCATTATAACGTAATTATACTGACGTTGATGTACGTTGATGTATTGACATTTTTCTCAAACAAAAAAAGGCATGGAAGCATGTAGTATCATAAGGAGTTCAGATAGCCTTCTGCTCATGTTGAGTTAATTCAAATGGTGAGAGGATAGCAGTCTCTGAATGTCTCTCTAAGGAAGTTTATACATGCTGCAAAGACGAGGTAACATGTTCAACAGAGTTCTGCCTTCCATCGCCTATCCATTTAACCCAATCCACACCCTGTCCACGGCTGACTTGGACAACACAGGTTTAAAGGAACTCTGTCTGAACAGTGGGTTGTGGAAGACCCCGTCCACCCAATCTCTGAGGGTAGCCACCGGCGAGTCCTGCTGCTCAGCCGCCCTCACCTTCAGGTGGGGTACTTCAGTCGGATACCCCCCTGGGGAGAGGGACTCGCTTGGGGTGGCTGTGTGCATGCATGGAGGGAACTCCGGTTGGATTGTAGCAGTTTGTGCGATGGACCAGATTTTAGGTTTACTGCTCTCTGTACTTCGCAGGTCCCGTTGAGTGTAGAATGAGTTGGTTGTTCGGTCATGGTCTGGTGTGTGTTTGAGGCAATCTGCTGACAGTGGCAATCGCTGGTTCCCATGTTGGGGTGTGTCTGGGGTATGTGTGAGTGGGCTGTTGGAAGGGTCTTTGGGGTGGTGCCGTTGGTCCGGTGGTGTGTGTACTGGGGTGTCCTTGGTGTGAAACTGGTGTTTAGGGTCGCAGTCAGAACCATCTGACTCTAGCAGATCAAAGTCCTCAAGGTCACTCTGTTGTAGGTCCATACACCTCCCCATTACAGAATCTACAACCAAAATATACATAGATGTTTTAACAATCTCAAACTTGACAGCACGGATAGAAAGCAACTTCCATCTAAATGAATGGGAAGCCATTTTAGCAGCCAGGTCACCCGTGATACAAGTCAGTATTCGACGTCCATCCATGTCTGAGGACGTCGGGAGATGACGTGGAAACCGGCCACTAGGGGAAACAGTAAGCATCTGCCTCTGATTCCAAAGGTTGCATGTTTTAATCCAGCGATAGATAAGTTGATTTAGATATTTTTGTTTTAAGCCTATCCCAAACCTTAACCCTTACCTTAACCATTCAGAGTTAATGCCTAACCTTAAGAATTTGGAGTTAATGTCTGAACTTAACCCTGAACTTAACCCTAACCTTAAAAATTCAGAGTTCATGCCTAAACTTAATTCAAATCCAAATTTGAAGTTTGAGGAACATGGATGAACATCTAATTCTGACGTGACTGTGAGAGCGGGTAGCATTTTAATGGGTTTGTCTAGTTAATGATATAAATCTATGGTACGCATGCACTCACCATCAACATCTATCTCGCGTTTTATTGGCTCCTCCTCTTGCGATCCCTCCACACCATCACTGTCATCATCACAGCCCCTCTCATCAGAGCTTTTATTGGCTCGTGGTGACCATGTGACTTTGTTCTCCTTCTTCAACCGCCGCCGTGCGTTGGCAAACCACGTGGACACCTGAATGAACAAACACATTAATAAATCATTACATATTTGATCAATTCCCAAGCCTACTGTTGTGGCCTTGAGCAAGGCACTTAATCCCTAAAATTGCTCCAGGGGCATCGTATGTGTGTGTATTTGGGGTCTTTTGGAGTGTTTAGGATAAAGCAGAAGACACATTTCTGTGGGATGTAATCTTCTTCTGTGATTAACCAGTGCCTAGTGCTCCTCGATCATACATGTACTGTAACACATGATAAGTTCAGTAGAGCTCCAACTAACATATTCGTCCGCAAACACTGAGCCAGTTGTTACCTGTGTGAGTGTCATCTTGGTGATGATGGCGAGCATGATCTTTTCTCCCTTGGTTGGGTACGGGTTCTTCTGGTGCTCCTGCAGCCAGGCCTTCAGAGTGCTGGTGGTCTCCCTGGTAGCGTTCTTCCTTCGGGCCGCGGCACTGTCCACTGATGACCCATACCTGGGAGAAGGGAGGTGAGGGGAGTGGTGTCAGAATAGCGGTGAATTTGACAGAGAAACTCTTCCAAATATTGCATTTTTCACATTATGTTTAATGGATCTAAAATGTGCTGGAGCTTCGTTTTCAAATATTGTATTTTTTTCCTCCTTGTACTTGGTGTTTGACATATTATATGT
The DNA here is from genome assembly GCF_964263955.1 of Coregonus lavaretus. NCBI lineage: Eukaryota > Metazoa > Chordata > Actinopteri > Salmoniformes > Salmonidae > Coregonus > Coregonus lavaretus. Next base: position 12,804,922 of record NC_139990.1, on the reverse strand, counting down.
GCAAGAGATATGTGTGTGTAAATGGAACTATGTTATGCATCAATTATGCATGCCTTATCCCTATTTCTCACATTCTGATAATATTTTTATGTTTTCTAACAGAATTACAAGTTATTTAGAAACAGATAACATGTTTAGTAGGCATACCCATATCGGTCATATGGATACTGCCCAAATGCGTAATCATACGGATAGTACGCAGGGGTTTGAGAGGCCCCCACATGTGCAGACGCTCCATCTTTGGACTCCAAGGTTCCCTGCAAATATGAAATCAAAATATTTTCATTGACATAACTTGACAAAACCTTTCAAAAACGGAGTCAATTATTTTTTGTTTATTCTACGTTGCACACCACAGATATGGATCAGTCCAGTGCGCACGAATTGGGCAAAGGGTTTTCCTTTTTATTTTAGCTGACATAACCAATTAAGTGAAAAAATAAGAAAGAAAGAAAAAATAGAAGGAAAGTCAATATAGAAAAGCCTACCTACCCTGGCATATAGAGCTGTTGCGTCGCCTCCGCAGGTGCCATAGTACCCCTGGCTCTTTCCATAGCCAGCTCCGTACACACCCAGACCTATAGCCGGGGTTGGTAGCTCCTGGCCTGGGGAGCCGAGCAGCCTGCTCTCGTACACTGGGCACCGAAGAGGCTGGGGAGAGGGATGCGTCACACCTGAGTCCAGGAGAGACCTTCCGCCAGGCTCGAAGCAGTTGGCCAAAGAGCTCGTGCTCATGAGGAACTGGCCCGAAAACAAGAAAACATTCTTCAGGAAAAATATAGCCAAAACGAAAAATGCTATCAATAAATTACAGTTATTTTGTAAAACAAACAAAAAAGTAGGCTATCTGATGTATGTGCAAAACCAGAGACACTAGCCTATAAAGTACAGAAACAAACAATGTTTTCTTTCACCACAATTTATTTCAAGTTTCTTCTAACTTAGTAAAAGACGCCTTACCTGGTGTGTAGGTGAGTAGGGATATCCTAGCTGCGGGTAAGCCATGATATCAAACATCAGTGAATGTCGTCAAACTTTAAAGGATCAAGCACGAGCACAATGTCCAACTGTCACTCATCCATGCGTCAGGATCAAGTAGCCCGTAGACGCTGATCTAAGATCAGTTCTGCGATTCCCCTCCGAAGATTGAATCTGGGGAAGTTACGCTTGTGCTAGATCTGTGCGTAGAGGTAACTTTGACTAAATCAAACCAACACTAAGACACACTGCTTTCCACGGCGGGTAAAGTGCCGGCACCCAAGATTTGGTTTGTAATGAACAGTCTGCTTCAGCTATTCTTCGGCTCTTCTATTGAGATATTAGAGAAACATCAGCTATAGAGCAATTCTCCCTTGGGATGTTTTTTTTTGGGATGGCTCAGGTGTCCAAGTCGGTTGACGGTTGGTGACGCGCTGAATTAATGAATATGTTTACCGTCCAGTCAGTCTGGTGAAACACATTATTTGCAGTACAAAGAGGCAGTGATGTTGTGATCTATGATCCACAAACCAACCATGCCACTCCTGATGCGCTCTCTGCTTTTAACGCGCCTGTCTCTCTGACGTCACATGGACTCTCGCGTGCACAACTACGGGTCATCTCCTTCAGAAACGCATATTTAGTTCAGGACCTTCGATTTAGCCCCGTTTCGTGGAGAAATACAAATGTGTAAAATAATACAAAATATATTCAATAAATTAAAAGCGGTCAAAAAGCATCACTGAGTTAGAAAAGCATGCTTTCATTGTGGAAAAAAACGACGGTATAGACCTAAATTCCTCCTAATTATCTTGCAGAGTAAACGTATCAAAGTCTGCTTTCATTGAACTACAAGACGAGAAAGAATATACAACTATATAACTCGGGGCAGTTTCTCCAAACTGTCTAAAACCATAGACTCCTTCCCGTTATTGACGGTGTCTGTGAATGACAGACCTGCTCGCTTAAAGATTTTTGTTTCCACACGAGCGCACACACCGCCCCGGGATCCCGGTAAATATAATGAGGATGTGTTCAATTCGCTCCCTCCCTCCCTCCCTCCCTCCCTCCGACACACACACACACACAGAGGGGGAACAAGGAATGATGTGAAAGCTCTATCGCGGATGATTGATGACTATGAGATGATATTAGCATAATAGCTTTTTATTCCTGTAGTTTAGATAACATGTCACCTCAATGAAATTACCTCCTGACTCCTGATCAAGCTGTTATAGTGGAGAGGGAACGAATTAATCAAACAATAAGCACTTCTCTTATCTTGAGAGGGCATCATTTCCAACTCAGTGGTTGTGATAATGATAAATTCAAAGTTGCCCTGGAAGAGGAAATGCTATTCATATTGTGATTTAGCTTTATTATACATTATTGTTTACCTGGTTTTTAATTACTAAAGGTCAAATTGTAATTATAACCTAATAAGGTGTGTGTGTGTGTGTGTGTGTGTGTGTGTGTGTGTGTGTGTGTGTGTGTGTGTGTGTGTGTGTGTGTGTGTGTAAGAATCCCCCTGTCAGAGTAATTCTTAACAGATCAATGTCATCTCTCCCCAGAGACTATCCAAACACATCATCCTTGATAAAAAACACTTGACTTGAGATATTACTGATATAACAATACTGTAACTGTATCTGTCATCACTAATCTAAAGCATTAATGATGATGGGTACCTCATCTCTCTCTCCCCCTCTCTTGCTCTCTCAACTCTCTCTCTCTTCCTCTCTCCCCCCTCTCTCATCTCTCTCCTGCTTTCTCCCTCCTCTCTCATCCTCTCCCCCTCTACCGTAGCAGCTAAAAGGGTAAGCATGTTTCTGTTCACTTATTCTGCATCATTGATGAGAAGGGTCAGTGGATTTATACCGTATGCTTAGTTCACTGACTCATTCCCCTCTTTAGGGCCCTTATTAGGGGTATGAGAACACCTTCTGATAGCCTGGCTAATGTGGAAGTATAGTAGGGAAGCGTTCTGTTTAGGACATTACAGTGTGTGTACAGTATGGTAGATGGTGGGTTAGTTATAGTTTACAACGGTAT
>NC_139990.1:12702971-12801692 GCF_964263955.1 Coregonus lavaretus | reverse complement strand
CCAGAGGACTACAGGAGGGGTGTATGAGGGTAGGGGCACAGAATAGGGTGCTAAACCTCATTAGCTGTGTGTGTGTGTGTGTGTGTGTGTGTGTGTGTGTGTGTGTGTGTGTGTGTGTGTGTGTGTGTGTGTGTGTGTGTGTGTGTGTGTGTGTGTGTGTGTGTGTGTGTGTGTGTGTGTAACTACATGTACCTCTTTTTGAATAAAGGGATCAGGATTATTTGACCAATTTTAGTGCAGACGGGTGTTACGCTAAAAATAAAAATATGAAACTTTAAAGAGAAAGATTTCACCCTTTCATAGTGTATGTATTTTGGTGTAATTTCATAGCCATGCCCCACTGTCAATTAAATGTTGTTGATGACTGATAATACAGCTGGCAATTGCACTCAAAATTCAGAACATTTCCCAAATAAATAAAACAATTTTCCCATGTCTAAAACATGAAATACTAAATATTACACGGTTAGGAAAGTTAGGTTTGAAAATCGGACAAGACTAATCTTGTGAAAACTCGTTGATGTATCTCTAACTCATATATTGTTATAAGTTATGTAAACATTCTGCCTAAGTAGATATATTTTCCTATTTAGCCAACTAAAGTCTCTCAACATCTGTTTTCCTTCCCTGGATAGACCTCGTGTCTCATATCAACACAATCTTTTCCCTCTCCCTCCATCTCTATCTCCCTCTTTATCGCCCCTTCTATCTTTAACTTTAATCTTAAAATATGCTTCAGTGACTTCCGTCAATATCCCCCGACATTCCGCGGTATCTGTTGCCGGCCGAGTCGACGCTTCCCTCGGCCATCTGGTGTCCATGCTGTCGCCGATACTCCTCTGGAGCGGTTCTATGTCGCAGTCTCCCAGGACCACTTATATATTTAGACTTAATTATAATGTAGTGAGAAAGTATAATGCACCGTAACAGTAGTTAGGAAGAGTTTGGAAATATATTTTTTTAAATGGTCTAGGCTCAAACGAATGCAAAAATGCTTTTGTTATAGGCCTACATTATTTATTTATAGTAGGCCTATTTACTATATAATATAAATTCTTAGATAAATGTATTATTGTTGTTATTAAGCCAATTGTTTGATAATCAGGCCTTCATGCAATATTAATATTATTGTTATTATTGTTGTATAATTTTTTCTGTTTTTGTTGTTATTGTTTGTTTTCATTGTTTATTTGAGCACCCATTCAAAAATGACAGAAAGGTGATTATGAGAAAAGAGATCTCTCTCTATCTCTTACACACACACACACACACACACACACACACACATACACACACACACACACACACACACACACACACACACACACGACCCAGAGAATGAACCAATGCACTGATCGCTTGCCCGGGGCATAGGAGGGGCTTGGTTGTTAAGTAGCCTGCCAATCATCCCGTCAGCTCTACTAGAGAGAGTCCTGCCGGGAGAGAGAGAGGCTTCACTGGGCGCTCAAGTGCCAAACTCATAACTACCATTGGAGCTTGCTGCGCTGACGGGGAGTGGGACTGACTGTCTGTCTGTCTGTCTGTCTGACTGACTACCCGTGATTTGTGATTTAGACATCCTTATCTTTCTGTGAAACTGGGAATTCCTCCTATTTTCCTTTCCTCCCTTGTGACACGGAATTTACTGCGCCTTTCTCTCCGGATATGTCTTTCTCGCAGCTGGGGTACCCCCAGTTTCTAAGTGGCTCCCAGGAGGTTTATGGGGGCGACCGGGCCGGCTCTGGTCGGGATGGAGGCGCCGAGAGCGGCGTGAATCAGGCAGCTACCGCCGCTGCTGTTAGCTCGATGCTGGGGATGTATGGTAACCCGTGGGCGGCTCAAAACTACAGCGCGTTTCTCCCCTACAGCGGTGCAGACCTCGCCCTCATATCGCAAATGGTAGGAGAGACGGTTTCTTGGAACGTAGAATTGGAACTTTGTTCGAGAGTAGTTGTTTCTCAAATGTTTATTGAATGTGCACGCCAGTTAACGATTGGAAAGTTTAATATTTAATATAATGGGATTGTAACAGGGAAAATGTTTTATATTTTGAGCTCTTTTCAATTTAAAGTTCTGTCATATGTTTTTCGAAACTGAAATTCCGGGTCCTTGAAATAGGGACAAAAATAGTTTATGGGATTTTCTGATTTATTTTTCATGGCACAATACCAAAAGTCTAAATGTGAGTCGTTAAAACAATTCGTTTGCATATTTTCATTGGGTAGCTCATTTCGATAATAAGATAAAAGACTTACAAGAGGCCTATCTCGCGGTTGCATTTCCCCAGTTATATAGTCATTTTTAATTTCCTCAGAAATATTATGATTAGATTTAACAAACAATTAGACATGAGAGAGATTAGCCTATGTGATGTCTTAATTATACATTATTTTCCATATAATTAAAACTCATAATCCATTTGCAATTTGATATAATATAAAGTTTGATTTATATATTCATACTGTCAATTATGTTGAATTGTTTAGGCTAATATGTACAGTTTGGGGAAATGATAAAAATAAGACCTATTGTAGACTATAATACATTTGAGATATCGGTGCTTGTGTGAAAAAGTCAGAAACAAACTCTCCATAACCTAGACAAAAAAACAATAGCCTAATTCTCGTTAACTGGTCGTTAATTATTTTAGGAGATAGCCTACACAGTGTGGAATCACACTGGAAGTGTGACATCATTGTTTGTCAGGACTTGTTAGATTCAGTTTCACCTTTCAAGACAATTTCATACTGGGCGAACTGATATGGGGGGAGTTTTCCGATGTTACCCTACAGTCATTATACACACTTATTTTTGCATTGGAAAGTCAATATAGACCTACAAGTTTGATTAAAAACAAATAGGCCCAGAACTATTACATTTTTGGAGAGACAACCATTACATATGATTCTCCCACTCTTTCTATCCCCCAGAACGCTCAGTATGATCTGAAGGACAGCCCCGGAGTTCACCCGGGAGGTCTGGCTGTCCACACTGGCGCGGGGTTCTACCCGTATGGCCAGTACGGCTACGGCGACCCGAACCGAGCCAAGGCCGCTACCAGGGAGACCACCAGCACTCTGAAGGCCTGGCTGCAGGAGCACCAGAAGAACCCGTATCCCACCAAGGGAGAGAAAATCATGCTGGCCATCATCACCAAGATGACACTTACACAGGTAATTAGGGATAAAGGTTTTTACTGCTATGGAGGATGAAATAGGTTTAGGCCAGGAGTATTTCTGCTAGGCCTACATGATTTGGCCGGGAAAACTCCGGGCCCTGTATGCCTACTTTGAATATGTTCTGCCTGTCTGTGTGTTTTGCCTGTGCTGTTCTCATGTCTGTCAGTTTAATATATACTAATTTGACGAATGCTTAATATTTTGAATAAAGGATCAATAAAGTATATTAATTAATTCATTCGTCCGCCCAGGTGTCCACGTGGTTCGCCAATGCGCGCAGGCGTCTGAAGAAGGAGAACAAGGTGACGTGGGGCCGCAGCGCGGAGGACCGGGATGGACGGATCTTCAGTAGTGACAATGAGGACGAGCCTGAGAAACACGAGAGCGAGGATGAAGAGGACGAGGAGATCGATTTAGAGAGTATCGACATCGATAAGGTCGAGGAGAACCGCGGAGATCAGAGGGAAAGGGAGGGAGAGGGGAAGCTGACATCGGATTCGAGTAGCTTGGAGAGCCAGAGGAAGCTGTCTGTGGAAGCCCTCAGAGGCATGGAGGGTCCTATTTCTCTCATCAAGGCGCCTGTTGGTGCTTGTAAAAACGCAGTGGATCTTTCCCCCAATGGACCGGGGTGCCAGAGGCCCCCACAGAACAAACCCAAAATCTGGTCTCTGGCGGAGACGGCCACAAGCCCCGACAGTTCACATAAACCTTCCCCGGCTGCCTCAGCTCCTCACGCGGCCACGTCTCCCTCCCACCACCCGGCCCTACTCTCGGGTCATGGAATATACACTTGCCAGATAGGGAAGCAGCTCCACAACTGGGCCAACGCGGCGTTCCTCAGTGCCAACTCTCTGCTGGGCGTCAGGTCGCTTCTCGGCACGGCAAACCCAGCTGGACCCCACATGCCTCTCCATGGCGCGCTGAAGCGTCAGGAAGCAAGGGCGACTCAGGCTTCAGGGGCATCCGCTACAGAGGACGAGAGTGGAGATGAGTCGTCGGAGAGCTTCAGTCCAAAGCAAGATGGTATGTACTGTAGTGTAGCCTAGGCCTGCATATGTTTATGATTATGATTATAGGATCGTTTTCATCTGCTTGGAAATGAATAACAGTCTCATGAATTTGGCCCAGTGTTCTCCTTCAGTTTTACAAATAACCCTTTCCAAATATGGCACACTATTTTGATCTAACACTCGTTTTAATTCATGTTGTATATAATGATATTTCTGAAAACTAACATTTGGCTAAGTAAATCAGCTTTAGCCTAATATAGCCTCGAGCCTAATAAACTATACATTCATTTCGAAGCTGTCACAGGCCTACAACAACACTCAGATACTGTGGAGTGGGTAACAGGTGTGCTATCTCGCTTTATTAGCTAAATGCTCTGCCATATATGACAATAACTTTGAAAGAAATCCCAAGTTGAAGAACTTTGGGAAACGGTGGCACTCCAAAATGTTAGTTTTTTTAAAACAAAAAGATGTCACCTTATTTCACCGTTTTATTTTCGGCTGTGCAGGCTAACGCGTTTCGGAAGTTATGCCTTCATCAGAGCATCACTCAAATACTATTGCATTAAAAACAGGTTTAACCTAATTCAAAATAGGCCTACTAAGGATATTGATTATTTTACTGATTTGCCTGATTGTTTATTTGTTTACAGATGACGTGAATATTCGTAGGTCTGGCTCGCCGAAGTCTCCCTTCCAGCTGATCACGGACAGGTAAGATATTTCAAACCTCATCGTGACATTTTGTCAATCGTCATCTGTATTTTAATCATCTGGTAGGCCTAAATGAACCTTTTAACCCGCCGGTAAAGGCGGTTTCACCTGACCGATTGGGTTGTCACAGCTCGAGCTCATAAATCATCTGAAGAGATCTAATCCGTCTAGTTTAACGGCTTTTAACGCCTCACTAGACACCGTTTAATACGGCCAACAGGGGTGGAACCGGCGCCATTGACTTATCATCGTTCACGCAATTTAAATAATCTACCCTCAATTTATTCATGCCTTGCCAGTGAATACACATATGTTGAGGGAGGATATGAAATAGGCCTGATAGCAATATCGTTATAGGAAATGAATTATTCAATGTCACACTCATTTACATTTTCTGACGTTTGTATTTTCTCTTCTCTTCATCAAAAGATCTCACCACGGAACGGCGCAGCGCGCTCTCTCGACCATTTCCACAATATGAAGAGTGAAGAGTTATCATCGGAGAATAATCTGGAATAATTATTTAACGAAGAACAATTTATCGAATAGCCTACTATTTTTGAGAGTGAAACTTAAGATTTCAACTAGTCAGATTTTAAAACAATAGGCCTATATGATGCGAGACAAGATTCATAGCCTATAGGCCTGTGTTTTTGATCACACACATTTTCCGTATTGCCATTTATACTAGCAATGTTTGTATTTGCTGTGTATGTTTGTTTTCTGTTTTATTTTCTATGAAAAAGTTATCACATGTAAATAATTTGTTTAAAGGATATATTTTTGAGAAATAAACTTAATCGTGGTCATAGACTTAGATTGTTTTGTATTTTCTTCATTCAGTAGCCTACGTTTACAGTCTTATCAAATATATAATTTACCATTTGAATGATTTACAACGATGATGATGATGTTCCATAAACCATAGCCAATGTTACATCATTGGGGCTGCAGGTAGTTTAGCGGTTAAGAGCGTTGGACCAGTAACTGAAAGGTCGCTGCTTCGAATACCCGAGCCGACTTGGTGAAAAATCAGTCGATGTGTCCTTGAGCAAATGTACTTAACCCTAATTGCTCCTGGATAATAGTGCCTGCTAAATGACTAAAATGTAAATCATTGAAAATGTGTGCAGCATTTGGCCAATAACCCAATGTAACCCAAGCTCTTCAATTGGCTTTGTTTGTCATTCAAGTAAGGGATCCTGTGAAAAAACGAGACAGCTAGGTAAACTATCCCCTTATGGAAATTTCACATGTGAAGTGTTCCAAAAACCTTTGAAATTAATGTAGCAACATGTGAAGTGTTCCAAAAACACATGATTTCACATGTGAAATTTTACATGAAATCATGTGATTTTCCACATGTGAAATCATGTGTTTTTTCTGTAAGCATCTGCAATGACATTATTTCTTCAATGTGACTGCCTTGGTACTTTGGGTGCCAACATGGGGCCCATTCAAATTCTAAATGTGGAACCCAGTTTGCTTATTTGTAGAGGCCAATTTTCCTGAATCTCCACTCTCCCTACCCACGTTTCATCCGGGATTAGCCCCTTCGAGCCCCAATGATGCAGCCTCTGAAATATGGATCAGAGAAGAGGAAAGGCCATCAGCCAGTATGGGGGCTGGGTGTCTGTGTGTGATATGGGGGTCACTCATGAAGCCATCGTGACCTCCACAAGCCCAGCGGGGTCTCAACAGCTTAGAGAGAGAGAGAGAGAGAGAGAGAGAGAACATCGTCTGGAGAGGGAGAGAAGAAGAAAGGGAAGAAGAGAAGGAGAGATGTGTGTGTGTGTGGGGGGGGGGGGGGGGGGGCATTTTTATCTCAATATCAAATTCTTTATGGGTAACAATTAAGTACCTTATTGTGATTGTTTTCAATTAAAATTGTCAAAAAGAAACAAAAATAGATTCTTAGCAAAGAGCAATTTCTCAAGCAAAAACTTTGCTAGGACTGTCTGGCAGTGGTCTGAGTGGGGACGGAAAAAATGAAAACTAGCTGTTATTGGCAGAGAGGTTTGGAAGTCTCTTATTGGTCTATTAACTAATTTACTGCCTGGTGATGTCACCTGGCATGCCAAAACTCCATCCCACCAAAACAAGCTGAAATTTCAGGCGACCTTTTCAAACAGCTCTTACACTGAAAGGGCATTATTATAATTTTCACAATTTCACAGTATTATTCCAACCTCATAGTGTGGAAATATATATAAAACACAGGAAAATCACATTTTGACTGCATTGGCCTTTAATGGGGAGGCCAAGACAACAAATGCCTACAGAGCACATATTTGGGATGTGACAAAGTCATGGTTGATTTATGCCATGTCACTGGTGTGTCACTGATGAAATAGGGGACATACTGAACACATTTAGAGAGACAGAGCAGCAGCAGATCTCCATGTGTTATGCACTGGGCTAAATGCCACAACATTCTTACTGTCTTACTGTATTGATGATATACATATCTGATTTAGCCTGACACGTTTCATGATCCTAATCGAATGAGATCCAGGAGAATTGCACTTTTTGAATTTCATATAATGCACTGATTATCACTCTCGAGCTGTTGCTTATTGACTGTGCGTCGGGCAGAACAACGCCCTTTAACTGTGACTGTATTCACAATATAGCATTGTCTCTTAATTGTGCTTCACTGCTTAAATGTCATGAGTAAAGGGTTTATATTGGGACAATAATGGAATAATCAATTTATTTATAAAACAAATGTCTAATATGTATCTAGAACTACATGTACTGCATATACAAACACATGTACTATAGCAGGAGTACTCAAGTACTAATTGAGAAGGTCTGGTCACATACATTTCCTAGGTAGCAAAGGTCCGGATGGATAATGTAATTTATCGGCGTAGTAACAAACCCCCACCTCGCAACCCATGCGACCCCAAACTGTCCACACCCCTCTTATTGGCGGAGAGAACATTTTGCAGTTTTAAAGCTAATTTCCCGCAATTCTACACATTCTTCCATGTTTTATGTGTGCTTATATGATACCAGAGGTCGAAGCCCGACCGAGAAAAATAAATAAATATATATATATGTTTTTCTTTCTTTTATTTTCAGGACCCGTGGTTTGTATTGACCCCATTCTGGGTCCGGATCCGGTCTGTGGTCCGGCAGTTGAGTATGGGGGTACTATAGTATCTAGAACTACATGTACTGCATCTACAACTACATGTACTATAGTATCTAGAACTACATGTACTGCATCTACAACTACATGTACTATAGTATCTAGAACTACATGTACTGCATCTACAACTACATGTACTGTAGTATCTAGAACTACTTCTACTATAGTATCTAGAACTACATGCACTATAGTATCTAGAACTACATGTACTATAGTACCTAGAATTACATGTACTGCATCTACAACTACATGTACTATAGTATCTAGAACTACTTCTACTATAGTATCTAGAACTACATGTACTATAATATCTAGAACTACATGCACTATAGTATCTAGAACTACATGTACTATAATATCTAGAACTACATGTACTATAATATCTAGAACTACATGCACTATAGTATCTAGAACTACATGTACTATAGTAGTATGAAAGTGTCTCTTGTTTTCACAACGATAATGTATGAGCAATATTCTATTCTATTCTATTCTATTCTATTCTATTCTATTCTATTTCACACAAACACACACACAATAACCTCATTATTGATTTTAATAAGAAACCAAACTCTGTGTGTGTGTGTGTGTGTGTGTGTGTGTGAAACCAAACAGAGACAGATGAATATTGATGGAGCTAAAGTCAACTGTTGTTGTTTTTATGTTCCAACAACGATTAGTGGAACATTAGTGGGGATTGAGAGCTGAGATTTCCACTTGTTCCCTGACGTCTGCCTTAGCACACACATGCGCATACACACACACACACACACACACACACACACACACACACACACACACACACACACACACACACACACACACACACACACACACACACACACACACACACACACACACACACACACACACACACACACACACACACACACACACACACACACACACACACTGGTCGTTTATCAGAGGGAAATATTCAGGGTTGGGCAGCTGGAGTTGACTTGTGTGGTTTTAGTGGAATGCCAGTGAGGCACTGAGTCTGTAGAATGGCTGTGGGGACACTGAATTTAAATTCTGCTCTAATTTAACCTGATCATAAACTGCTTACAAACTATTATCACATAGTTAGTTCACAATGAAAAAATTGTTTAGTAATGATATTATATATTTAGTTAATGAAGACCATCAGGTCACCAGGCGTCTTGTTAATCATATTTTTTCTCATCTGGCCTGCCTGGTTAAAGTAAATAAAAGTTACATTAAATAAATAGAAGATATAAAATGGTGACAAGGAAAGGATGTCATATACTGTATGACTAAACTATTAACGTAAAACGGTGAGGGAAATGATCATTCTACCACCTTGGAAAAACAAACCCCTTTAAGTTAACGTAAATATGGAATGTGTAATGATATATGTTATACTGGGTTAAATTGACTGTTTGTTATGTGCTATCAGCTACTGCAGCTTGGCAGGTGTGCTGTCAGTCAAAGACAGAGGTCTCTGTGTGTGTAGAAAGTCTGGATTTGGTGAAATGACACCTCAAACACAGTGGGAAATGAAAGCATGGAGGGTAAAGGACAGAGTATGGAGGGAAGGAGGAATAGAGGGATGGATGGATGAATGTCATGGATCTTTCAACCTTACCATAGCCAGACACATCAGAGTGTGGTGGAAAAGCTCAGCTAATGGTTTTTAGATTGATAGTTAATACTATTGCAATGTGTAGTATTTCTATTCACACCCAACAAACATATTTTTAGCCTTTATTTAACCAGGTAGGTCAATAAACAACAGCGTCTTATTTACAGTGATGACCTGGCATGCACACGCGTCTTATTCTGAAAATGTAAATCAGCTAAGGGGAGTCTTCCTGTTATTTTGATAATACCTGAAAAAACATTCTAAGATTTTATTTGTATGATGTTTATGTTTTTGTGTGGACACTGCAAAGCGTCTGGCCGGGATTCAATCCGATCCGGGTTGTCAACAATGTGGCTTTTAGGTAATTTCCGTTGAGCCCACATATGCAGCATTTACCGTTAATGCAATCTAGGCAAATGCAGAAACATTGCCTTTGAAAGCATCATTGTCGACAATCCACTATCGGTTTGAATCCCGGCCTATATTTAATTATTGACGAGAATGATAATGTTAGAAGCAACAGAAGAGCCTAATAAATCAATGCTAATTGGTAAGTATGAATAAATCAGTGTTAACTGGTAAATATTAATAATTCAGTGCTAACTGGTAATTATTAATAAATCAATGCTAACTGGTATGTTTGAATAAATCAGTGCTAACTGGTAAATATTAATACATCAGTGCTAACTGGCAAGTATTCATAAATCAGTGCTAACTGGCAGGTATTAATAAATCAGTGCTAACTGGTAAGTTTTAATAAATCAGTGCTAACTGGTAAGTATTCATAAATCAGTGCTAACTGGTAAGTATTATGTCACTACCTGCATTCTACAACCTAAAAGGGTTCTACGACTGTCCCCATTGGAGAACCCTTTGAAGAACCATTTTTGGTTCCAGGTAGAATCCTTTTGGGTTCCATGTAGAACCCTTTCCACAGAGGGTTCTACATGGAATCCAAAAGGGTTCTACCTGAAACCAAAAAGGGTTTTACCTGGAACCAAAAAGGGTTCTTCTATGGGGACAGCCGAAGAACCATTTTGGAACCATTTTGTCTAAGAGTGCGTAAGTGTTAAAGTTAATAATGTATTCTCTTAGCATGGAGTGTGATATTATAACAAGAATCACAGTTTCACTGCAGAATCCGACTTTGTCCATAAACTGCAAATTTCAAAGGTTAAGTTTAGGAATTAATTCTGAAGGGTTAAGTTAAGTGTTAAGGTTTGGAATATGGTTAAAACAAAAAGCACTGGGATTGAATATGTGACCCTCGGAGCCGGTGCTCGCCACAGCAAATCCCAAGACTACTTGATGGTAATAGCGCTCACTGTTGCCCCTAGTGGCCGGTTTTGAAAGAATCTCCTGACGTCCTGTTTACCTGGATGGACTTCGAATTTCGCAGTGGATCTTGAGTGACCTGGCTGGATATTAAGTGTTACCTAGCAGAGAGAGACGTGGGATAGGAGAGACCAGTATGTGTCCAGTGGTGGATAGATATCTATCCCATCATACCTTGCTTATCTGATGTTCTGGTGAACGCTTAATCCCTCCCCTCCTTCACGCTGGAGACATCTATATTACTGTTATCTCAAACACACACACACACACACACACACACACACACACACACACACACACATACACACGCACACATCTGAAGGAGTAGATCTCTGCGTTTGAGGTGCCAATCTCAGAAGAGCAGCTGTAGCCTTAAGCCAATATGGAGATCCAAAGGAACTCCCTCACCCTGACCTCCTCACCCCACACAAAGTGCACCGATCCTGGGGAACAAGAGGAGAGGAAGGGGGTGGAATCCAGTTAGCTAGTGGAACTTCAAACACTCTTTCTTGTGTCATGTATATTTAAAATATATATATATATATATGTTTAGGTTTTAATGTAATACACACTGTTATATAATTAAATATAATATAATGGGGAAATAGCTGACATTCTAAGCATGCCCTGCTGGGAAATATGATGGATTAACTAAATACTCAATAGAAAAGACTCATCAGTGGGTCAGTGGAGAGACAGTCTCCCTGAGTTGGATTTGCATGTCTTTTAAATTAACACAAAAACACAGATATATTTATAGAAGTTGGTGCGTGCCAGTAAACACCCAACCCCAATTATAGTCCCCCCGCCCCCACCTCACACACAAACACACACACACACACACACACACACACACACGAACACACAAACACGCATATTTCTGGAGTGAGTGCAAACAGCCCTATTGATCTTGTGTTAATAGGCTAGCACCATAGAGAGTGCAGAGAGAGGTGCTTGAGGCTAACAGCTCCATAATTA
This sequence comes from Coregonus lavaretus, assembly GCF_964263955.1. Lineage (NCBI taxonomy): Eukaryota > Metazoa > Chordata > Actinopteri > Salmoniformes > Salmonidae > Coregonus > Coregonus lavaretus. The sequence continues at coordinate 12,789,713 of NC_139990.1, read as the reverse complement.
CTCAATTACAAAGAGAAAGCTCTATAAACGGATACCAAAAGCTACTTATGACACTGGTGTTATAAAAACAAATACACACAGGCATGAACGGTGTGTGTGTGTGTTTGTGTACCCATGTATGTGTACGCATATGTGTGTATGTGTACGTGTGTGTATGAGTGTATGTGTGTGAGGGGTAAGCGTTAGTGTGTTAATCAGCTAAAATAAGACATTAGTGAGAAGATGATGGAGAAAGGAAGATGAGAGTAAAGCCGGTTCAGATGTAAGATTATACTGCCATCTAGTGGTCAGCATGGGAACATGCACTTTATCCTACTGGACTGATGTACGCATGCCCTGTTTGTCTATGTATTTAAATGTAATGTCTTGTGTTTGAAATTATTTAAATGTGCTTGTATGTATCGGTCTCTACAAATGAAGTTCCCACCACAAATGAAGTATTAGTCTATTCTGAATTCAAAGGCAGTGACTCACTTACTCCCACCATCATACACCCTGAGCTGGCAAATGCTGCATTCCAATATTGTTGCATGGCTGCCTTTATAGTGTAGACTCATTTCCTTGTTCACATTCCTTGACTGGCCTTCTCCCTGGTGGGTGTAGGTAATGAACATGATGAAGATTCCACTACACATCGCCTCCCAGTGACAGAAAGGAGACAAGGACAGATACAGTCACGTCCAAATTTATTGGCACCCTTGATAAAGATGAGCGAAAAAGACTGTATAAAATAAATAATACAAATACTGAGCTATAATATATGCTCAAAAAGTGGGAAAATTATATAATTTTATACTAATACAATTTCGCAGAGAAAAATAATATGTTTAGTAATAAAAAATAAATACAAGTAATAAAAAAATACAAAATAAAAATACGTGTCAAAATTATTATTGGCAACCTTTCAATACTCCAGCACCCTACTGTTGCGAGGATAACGATACTTAGCCTTTTTCTATAATGTTTTATGAGATTGGAGAACATATTGGGAGGCAACTTAGACCATTCCTGATTCCTCTATACAGAATATTTCCATATCCTTGATATCCTTCGGTCTGCGCTTATGGACTGCCTCTTCAATTCAAACCACATGTTTTCAATGGGGTTCAGTTCCAGAGACTGCGATGGCAATTGCAAAATGTACATTGACATTTGTGTCATTTAGCAGACGCTCTTATCCAGAGGGAGTTCCAGTTAGTGCATTCAAAATATTGTCATTGTCTTACTGGAAGATCTACTTTCGGCAATGTTTCAACCTCCTGGCAGATGCAACCAGATTTTGGGCTAAAATGTCCTGGTAGAGTTCATGATGCCGTTGACCTTAACAAGGGCCCCAGGACCAATGGAAGCACAACAGTCCCATAACATAAAAGATCCACCACCATATTTTACAGTAGGTATGAGGTTATTTTCTGCATATCCATCTTTCTTTCAAGGCCAAAGAGCTCTACTTTAGTCTCATCTGACCATAGCACCCGGTTCCAATCCAAGTGCCAATGCCGTTTAGTAAACTCCAGGCATTTAATTTAGTTGGTTGTTCCTTTTTTATGGAAACCCTTCCAAATAGCCCATTGGCATGGCCGTGGCGTCTAATTGTAGATTTGGAAACTTGGTGACCCAAGATGCGACCAAGTTCTGTAATTCTCCAACTGTGGCCCTCAGACTTTTCTTCGCCTCCCGAACCATCTTCCTCACTGTGTGTGGGGACAGAATACACATGCATCCTCTACCAGGCAAGTCTACCACTGTTCCAGTGGTTTTACATTTCTTAATTGTTGCCCCAATAGCGGTATGTTGTATATTTGTTTTTTCAGTTGTTATTTTGTACTCATTGCCTGATTTATGAAAGTCAACAACCATTTGTCTTTTTTCATTTGTGAGTTTTCTGCCTTTCCCCATGGTGATGGATGACAAAAGGATTTTACATGCATGTTACATCATTTTTATACCCCAATGAAACAGGAAGCCATGGAATGCCACAATATCAAATCAAATCAAATGTTATTGGTCACATACACATATTACAGTTCCTTAAACTGAGATTAATTTAAAAACAGTAGAATGTTAATGCAGATTTTATTTTGATTGTTTCATTTGACTTATAATAATCTTTAGGGGTGCCAATCATTTTGACAACTATATTTTCTCTGAGCAACTGTATAAAATATATAATAAAATCATATACATTTCATCTTTTTTTTTCATATAGCGTATTATTATTATTTTTGGTCTTTTTTGCTCATCTTTATCAAGGGTGCCAATACTTTTGGAAGTGACTGTAGCGGATAGTGGAGAAATTGGGGTTCAGTGTGTGGCCAGCAGAGGGCGTCCATAGCTCAGTTATTTCATTGGACAGAGTCCTTCAACCTCTGCTGGAGGCTATGGGAATTCTAGTATATATTTATTAGTGCACACCATAGCAAACCGCAGCAAAATGTTTTGCAATGGAAAACGTTCTGCAATGAAAACAAGAGTTTCTATTAAACAAATTTAGGTAGGTCCCTCTCCTTTTCGGCCAGTTCGCTTCTGTTTGGTTCCGAGTGAATACATCCCTGCTGTGCTTGGTTGTTTTATGGCACAGAGAAAGGACTGTTGTTATGAAGTATTCAACAGCCTGTGATCTCTTTGAAAAGACCATAACCTCTAAAGAGAGAATGGTGGTGGGGGATTATAATGGAGAGTAGTGTAGACATTGACACACGCCCCTATCCACATCAACAGGACCGCAGTGGAGAAGGTGGAAAGCTTCAAGTTCCTCGGCGTACACATCACTGACAATCTGAAATGGTCCACCCACGCAGAAAGTGTGGTGAAGAAGGCGCAACAGCACCTCTTCAACCTTAGGAGGCTGAAGAAATTTGGCTTGGCCCCTAAGACCCTCACAAACTTTTACAGATGCACAATTGAATGCATCCTGTCGGGCTGTATCACCGCCTGGTACAGCAACTGCACCGCCCGCAACCGCAGGTGCGGTCTGCCCAACGCATCACCGGGGGCACACTGCCTGCCCTCCAGGACACCTACAGCACCCGATGTCACAGGAAGGCCAAAAAGATCATCAAAGACATCAACCACACGAGCCACGGCCTGTTCACCCCGCTATCATCCAGAAGGCGAGGTCAGTACAGGTGCATCAAAGCTGGGAGCGAGAGACTGAAAAACAGCTTATATCTCAAGGCCATCAGACTGTTAAAGAGCCATCACTAGCCGGCTACCACCCGGTTACTCAACCCTGCACCTTAGAGGCTGCTGCCCTATATACAGTTGAAGTCTGAAGTTTACATACACCTTAGCCAAATACATTTAAACTCAGTGTTTCACAATTCCTGACATTTAATCCTAGTAAAAAATCCCTGTTTTAGGTCAGTTAGGATCACCACTTTATTTTAAGAATTTGAAATGTCAGAATAATAGTAGAGAGAATGATTTATTTCAGCTTTTATTTCTTTCATCACATTCCCAGATGTTTCCCATTGATGTCAAATGTTTCGGGTAGCCTTCCACAAGCTTCCCACAATAAGTTGGGTGAATTTTGGCCATTTTCTCCTGACAGAGCTGGTGTAACTGAGTCAGGTTTGTAGGCCTCCTTGCTCGCACATGCTTTTTCAGTTCTGCCCACACATTTTCTTTAGGATTGAGGTCAGGGCTTTGTGATGGCCACTCCAATACCTTGACTTTGTTGTCCTTAAGCCATTTTGCCACAACTTTGGAAGTATGCTTGGGTTCATTGTCCATTTGGAAGACCCATTTGCGACCAAGCTTTAACTTCCTGACTGATGTCTTGAGATGTTGCTTCAATATATCCACATAATTTTCCTTCTTCATGATGCCATCTATTTTGTGAAGGGCACCAGTCCCTCCTGCAGCAAAGCACCCCCACAGCATGATGCTGCCACCCCCATGTTTCATGGTTGGGATGGTGTTCTTCGGCTTGCAAGTACCCCCTTTTTCCTCCAAACATAACGATGGTCATTATGGCCAAACAGTTCTCTTTTTGTTTCATCAGACCAGAGGACATTTCTCCAAAAAGTACGATCTTTGCCCCCATGTGCAGTTGCAAACTGTAGTCTGGCTTTTTTTATGGCGGTTTTGGAGCAGTGGCTTCTTCCTTGCTGAGCGGCCTTTCAGGTTATGTCGATATAGGACTCGTTTTACTGTGGATATAGATACTTTTGTACCTGTTTCCTCCAGCATCTTCACAAGGTCCTTTGCTGTTGTTCTGCGATTGATTTGCACTTTTCTCACCAAAGTACGTTTCCTTCCTGAGCGGTATGACGGCTGCTTGGTCCCATGGTGTTTATACTTGCGTACTATTGTTTGTACAGATGAACGTGGTACCTTCAGGCATTTGGAAATTGCTCCCAAGGATTAACCAGACTTGTGGAGGTCTACAATGTTTTTTCTGAGTTCTTGGCTGATTTCTTTTGATTTTCCCATGATGTCAAGCAAAGAGGCACTGGGTTTGAAGGTAGGCCTTGAAATACATCCACAGGTACACCTCCAATTGACTCAAATGATGTCAATTAGCCTATCAGAAGCTTCTAAAGCCATGACATCATTTTCTGGATTTTTCCAAGCTGTTTAAAGGCACAGTCAACTTAGTGTATGTAAACTTCTGACCCACTGGAATTGTGATACAGTGAATTATAAGTGAAATAACCTGTCTGTAAACAATTGTTGGAAAAATTACTTGTGTCATGCACAAAGTAGATGTCCTATCCGACTTGCCAAAACTATACCTTGTTAACAAGACATTTGTGGAGTGGTTGAAAAACGAGTTTTAATGACTCCAACCTAAGTGTATGTAAATTTACGACTTCAACTGTACATTGAACAACACAGCAGCTTTACTGTACATAGACATGGAATCACTGGTCACTTTAATAATGGAACACTAGTCACTTTAATAATGTTTACATCCTGCTTTCCTCATTTCATATGTATATACTGTATTCTATTTTACTGTATTTTAGTCAATACCACTCTGACATTGCTCGTCCTAATATGTATATATTTCTTAATTCCATTCTTTTACTTTTAGATTTGTGTGTATTGTTGTGAATTGTTAGATACTACTGCACTGTTGGAGGTAGGAACACAAGTATTTCGCTACACCCGCAATAACATCTGCTAAATATGTGTATGTGACCAATAAAATTTGATTTGATTTGATCTGTAGTCCCCCACAGTATCTGGAAAACCCATCTATAGCATTGTGTAGCATGATGTACTACAGTACCCATAATGCTCTGTTCAACATATCCGGTTCTATCTTAGAAAATATGTTCCTGTTGCTAACATAATGTAGTGACATTGAAAAACATGTCACTCTGAAACCACATGATAATGCTGCTAGTGGAGCTTCTGAGAGTCAGTGTCATTTATCCTCCTGTTAGAGATGGCAGCAGGCCAGAATACTGTCCAACAGGATCTGATGCTGTAGGCGCCATCCCAAATGACACCCTATTCCTTATATAGTGCATTACTTTAGACAAGGGCCCATAGGGCTCTGGTCTAAAGTAATGCACTATGTAGAGAATAGGGTGTCATTGGGATGCAGTTGTAGTCAGCCTCAGCAGCATCACTCCTGGTGCACCATTTATTCAGTCAGGGTCTCAGAGAGGGGAGAGGGGAGAGGGGGGAGGGGGGAGGGGGGAGGGGGGAGGGGGGAGGGGGGAGGGGGGAGGGGAAGGAGGAAGCAAGGGAGGTAGAAAGTGAAGAGGAGTGACAGAGAGGGCAAAGGAGGGAAGGAGGGAAAAATAAAGGGACAGAGATGGGAGGGAGGGGGGAGGGAGGGAGTGAGGTAGAACAGAGGAGTGGCAGAGATAGGGCAAATGAGGGAGGGATGGAAAACGCACGCACTAACTGTAAGTCGCTCTGGATAAGAGCGTCTGCTAAATGACTAAAAATGTAAAAAAGAGAGAGAGAGAGGTGGGGAGGAGAGATAGAGCTAGAGAGCAAGGGAGGAGTGCAGAAGAGGAGAGGGGAGAGATAGAGAAAGAGAGGCAAAGGCAGAGAAAAACAAGTTGTCCTCTCTCGGCGAGGCGAGCGCTACCTGCCTGTTCTGTTCTGTTGTGTTCTGTGTGTTGGTCCCCATGGTGACTAGACAGCCAACATGATCTACATGCAACAGGACATCCAGCACTCACTCTTTCTCTCCACCTCTCTCTAGTCATTCTTCCCCCTTTCTGTTAGACACATTTTGTCTCCTTTCTTCCTCTTCTTTCTTTATCATCTATTTCCCCATTCTCCTCTCTCTCTCTGTCTATCTCTCCCCTCTCCATTCTCCTCTCTCTCTGTCTATCTCTCCCCTCCCCATTCTCCTCTCTCTCTCTGTCTATCTCTCCCCTCTCCATTCTCCTCTCTCTCTCTGTCTATCTCTCCCCTCTCCATTCTCCTCTCTCTCTCTCTGTCTATCTCTCCCCTCTCCATTCTCCTCTCTCTCTGTCTATCTCTCCCCTCCCCATTCTCCTCTCTCTCTCTGTCTATCTCTCCCCTCTCCATTCTCCTCTCTCTCTCTGTCTATCTCTCCCCTCTCCATTCTCCTCTCTCTCTCTGTCTATCTCTCCCCTCTCCATTCTCCTCTCTCTCTCTGTCTATCTCTCCCCTCTCCATTCTCCTCTCTCTCTCTGTCTATCTCTCCCCTCTCCATTCTCCTCTCTCTCTCTGTCTATCTCTCCCCTCTCCATTCTCCTCTCTCTCTCTGTCTATCTCTCCCCTCTCCTCTTCTGCACTCCCCCCTTGCTCTCTATCTCTCCTGCTCTATCTCTCCTCTCTCTTTGTCTCCCTCTCTCCTCTCCCCATCTCCCCCTCACTCCTTCATTCTCCCTCCCTCTCCTTCTTCCTCTCTCTCTCCCTCCCTCTGCCTCATCTCCTCCTCTCTTTCTCTCTCTCATCCCACAGATAATGTGTCCCAGTGGCTAAATAGATGATCTAATTCCAGATCTGATTCAGATTCACAGGCCTCTCCTCCAATACAATATTAATCAGATTGTCTGGGCGTGTGCATGTGCGCGTGTGTGTGTGTGGGATGACGGTCTTGGTTAGTGACTTCAGTAATATGAGACACTCTCAAGGTCAGATGCTTAATGCCTGGTGATTCGTTACGTGTGTGTGTGTGTGTGTGTCAAGATCTTCATTAATGACCTCCTTCTCCCAGCTATCAGATTGCCATGACAACCCTGTACCAATGCAAATCACCATCTCTTTCATAGAAGAGAGAAAGAGAGAGAGACAGAGCAAAAGAGAAAAAGAGAGAGTGTTCTGAATAAGAATTAGAACGTTAGTTCTGTTCATCTGAATTCTGTCTCACTCCTTAACATATTCTATTGCCGTGGCGATGTAAATCACCACCACTTCTCTAGCAGGACCTAGCTAATGTAACTAATCTATTATGGGATGGAAGACAGAGGTTGAGTGGAGGAGTAAGGGCATAAATTAGGCCCTCGGTGATGGGTGACATTAGTATCAGTTAATATAGGGGTAATGGTGTGTGTGTGTGTGTGATTGTGTGTGTGTGTGTGTGTGTGTGTGTGTGTGTGTGTGTGTGTGTGTGTGTGTGTGTGTGTGTGTGTGTGTGTGTGTGTGCGTGTGCTTGTGCGTGTGCGTGTGTGCATGTATGTGTGGTAAATGACTAAATGATTAAAATGTAAATGTTATTTTAGGGGAATGGTTTTACACAGGGATGGAGTATAGAGCAGGGATACATACCTAATGGAACAGTGGGTAGCTAGTTCACAGGATGGATACATACCTAATGGAACCAGGGGTAGTTAGTTCACATAATGGATACATACCTAATGGAACAGGGGATAGCTAGTTCACATAATGGATACATACCTAATGGGACAGGGGGTAGCTAGTTCACAGGATGGATACATACCTAATGGAACAGAGGGTAGCTAGTTCACAGGATGGATACATACCTAATGGAACAGGGGGTAGCTAGTTCACAGGATGGATACATACCTAATGGAACAGGGGGTAGCTAGTTCACAGGATGGATACATACCTAATGGAACAGGGGGTAGCTAGTTCACAGGATGGATACATACCTAATGGAACAGGGGTTAGCTAGTTCACAGGATGGATACATACCTAATGGAACCAGGGGTAGTTAGTTCACATAATGGATACATACCTAATGGAACAGGGGGTAGCTAGTTCACAGGATGGATACATACCTAATGGAACAGGGGGTAGCTAGTTCACAGGATGGATACATACCTAATGGAACAGGGGGTAGCTAGTTCACAGGATGGATACATACCTAATGGAACAGGGGTTAGCTAGTTCACAGGATGGATACATACCTAATGGAACCAGGGGTAGTTAGTTCACATAATGGATACATACCTAATGGAACAGGGGGTAGCTAGTTCACAGGATGGATACATACCTAATGGAACAGGGGGTAGCTAGTTCACAGGATGGATACATACCTAATGGAACAGGGGGTAGCTAGTTCACAGGATGGATACATACCTAATGGAACAGGGGGTAGCTAGTTCACAGGATGGATACATACCTAATGGAACAGGGGGTAGCTAGTTCACAGGATGGATACATACCTAATGGAACAGGGGTTAGCTAGTTCACAGGATGGATACATACCTAATGGAACAGGGGGTAGCTAGTTCACAGGATGGATACATACCTAATGGAACAGGGGGTAGCTAGTTCACAGGATGGATACATACCTAATGGAACAGGGGGTAGCTAGTTCACAGGATGGATACATACCTAATGGAACAGGGGGTAGCTAGTTCCCAGGATGGATACAGAATGCATTAGAATGAGTCATAGCCTAGCTCTAGCTCATGTCCACACACACACAGGCAGGCAGGGAGACAGGCACGCATGCTCACACACACACACACTGATGTCATTCTGTGTGTCTTTGTGTCTTAGATAAAATTACCCTGAACAGTGTGCTTTTACAGCCACATTAGATAGATAGAGAACTGCATGTAACCATCTGAAGGACAAGTCACCAAGGGCAGAAAGGAAGAAGAATGTTTTAGGTTTGGAACGCAGCCAGAAAACAAGTGTAATGGAGGTAGTTCGATGATTATGATTATTAACTTTGTCAGAGACTTGACGCTAATGTCTAGACTTTAGCTCAGTGGGCTAACACAGTCGAGTTTCAAGTTTTATTAGTCGTATGTACAGGATATGTATGGTATACATCATCCAATTAAATGCTTACTTCTTGACAATGCAACAACAATAAGAAACAATAAAAGATAAGAATACGAACATAAAGTAAATGGCAGTAGAATATAAAACATTTTAGCATCAGTATAATTCAGGAAGGCACAATTTATAGTCCAATATTTACACGTGTATTGGAGAGGGGGGGGATGGGGACAGTGTATAAACTGAGCAGTATAATAAGAGTCTGGTAGCAGCAGTTGTGATGTGCGTGTAGCATGAATGTGTGCGTGTGTGTATGTATGTCTGTGTGGGTGTGTGGGTGTGCGGGTATGTGCATGAGTGAGTGCGGGTGTGCTAAGGTGCAGAGAATCAGAGCTGCTGGTCAGTCCAGTTCAAGTGTTCAGCATTCTAATGCCTTGTAGATAGAAACTGTCTCTGAACCTATTGGTATCAGACCTCAGGCACTGATACCGAGAGAAAACAGCTTGTGGCTGGAGTGTGTGGGGTCCTTGATGATGCTGCGGGCCTTCCTCAGGCACCGTTTCGAGTAGTCACAGTTTCGAGCAGTCTTGTGGCGTACAGACAACCCGGGTTTAAACCCCAGTTGGTTACAACAGCTCCGAATCACCCTGTAACAGAAAATATCCCCAAAACATCTTCCTCCCTCTAAATCTTCTCCAGTCCCTCCCCTCCTGACAACCTCCCCTTACCTTCCTCCTGTGTCCTGTCTCTCCCCCTTTCTTCTTTCATGGTTCTTCTCCAGCCTTGCCCCTCCTCCCGTCCTCCTCCTTCTTATCCTGCCGTCTCATTTCCCTTTCTCTCTCTTCTTTCTCACCATCTTCCTCCACCCTTCCCCCACTCCTCCCTCCCTCTCCAACCGTCTCTCTCTCCAGGCTGGGACAGCCACCACTCACCTCCAGACACCAGAGATGGATGGATGTGAAAGCAGAGTCTGTAGAGCACACAGGTTGGGAGAGGAAATGACAAAGCTGACTGATCCTTATTTACAAAGCTCTCATTCCCAATGGCACACACCCGTAGCTTTCAAAGCTCCCATTTAGGAAGGTTGTGTTACAAGGTTGGGGATATCGAAAAACAAAGAGGTAAATTGGAATTGGAATTGGAATTTACTTACTAAATTTAAATGGAATGGGCCTCAGCCCTCCTGCGTTGCTCCCTCTCTCTCTTGCTTTGTGCTCTGAGTGCCTTCAGAAAGTATTCACACCCCTTGACATTTTCCACATTTTCTTGTGTTACAGCCTGAATTTAAAATAGATTACATTCAGATTTCTGGTCCCTGGCCTACACACAATAACCCACAATGTCAAAGTGGAATTATTAATTAAAAATGAAAAGCTGAAATGTCTTGAGTCAATAAGTATTCAACTCCTTTGTTATGGCAAGCCTAAATAATTTCAGGAGTACAAATGTGCTTAACAAGTCACATAAGTTGCATGGACTTACCTTGTGTGCAATTAAATGTTTAACATGATTTTTGAATAACTACCTCATCTCTGTACCCCACACATACAATTATCTGTAAGATCCCTCAGTTGAACAGTGCATTTTAAAGACAGATTCAACCACAAAGACCAGGGAGGTTTTCCAATGCCTCACAAAAAAATTGCACCTATTGGTAGATGGGTAAAAAAACAAAAACAGACATTGAATATCTCTTTGAGCATGGCAAAGTTATTAATTACATTTTGGATGGTGTATCCATACACCCAGTCACTACAAAGATACAGGCGTCCTTCCTAACTCAGTTGCCAGAGAGGAAGGAAACCGCTCAGGGATTTCACCATGAGGCCAATGGTAACTTAAAAAAAGTTACAGAGTTTAATGGCTGTGATAGGAGGATACTGAGGATGGATCAACAACATTGTAGTTACTCCACAATACTAACCTAATTGACAGAGTGAAAAGAAGGAAGCTTGTACAGAATTTAAAAAATAAAAAAACATGCATCCTGTTTGAAACAAAGCACTAAATTAATACTGCAAAAAAATGTGGTAAAGCAATTAACCTTTTGTCCTGAATACCAAGTATTAGTACAGCTGTAATCGCTGCAAAAGGTGTTTCTATTTTGTATTGACTCAGTGTTGTGAATACTAATGTAAATGACATGCAGTATTTCTGTATTTCATTCTCAACAAATGTGTGTAGATGGGTGAGAATTTTTAAAATATTTAATCCATTTTGAATTCAGGCTCTAACACAACAAAAATGTGGAATAAGTCAAGGGGAGTGAGAACTTTCTGAAGGCACTGTATGTGTGTGTGTGTGTGTGTGTGTGTGTGTATGTGTGTGTATGCGTGTTCTACCGCACCTTGTCTTTGTGTGATAGTAATGTAGAAAATCAGGAATCTGATGTAAAATTTAATCAACTAAAGAAGTATTTTGTCTTATTTGTAACTCCCTCATATTGTATTGTACTTTGGGTCTAGTATACTGTAATATACTATAATGTACTGTAGGTCTAGCATACTGTACTATACTGTACTGTAGGTCTACTATACTGTACTATACTATACTGTACTGTAGGTCTAGAATACTATACTATACCCTACTGTAGGTCTACTATACTACACTACACTATACTGTACTGTAGGTCTACTATACTGTACTATAATGTACTATACTATACTGTACTGTAGGTCTAGTATACTGTACTATACTATACTGTACTGTGGGTCTACTATACTGTACTATACTATAATGTACTGTATGTCTAGTATACTATACTATACTACACTGTACTATAGGTCTAGTATACTGTACTGTACTGTAGGTCTACTATACCGTACTATACTGTAATGTACTGTAGGTCTACTATACTGTACTATAATGTACTGTACTATAGGTCCAGTATACTGTACTATACTGTACTATAGGTCTAGTATACTGTACTGTACCGTAGGTCTACTAAACTGTACTATACTGTGCTGTACTGTAGGTCTACTATACTGTACTATACTATACTACACTGTACTGTAGGTCTACTATACTGTACTATACTGTAATGTACTGTGGGTATAGTACACTGTACTATACTGTGCTGTACTGTAGGTATAGTATACTGTACTATACTGTACTGTACTGTAGGTCTACTATACTGTACTATACTATACTGTAATGTACTGTAGGTCTACTACACTGTACTATATTGTACTGTACTGTAGGTCTAGTATACTGTACTATATTGTACTGTACTGTAGGTCTAGTATACTGCACTATAGTGTACTGTACTGTAGGTCTACTATACTGTACTATACCATACTATACTGTACTGTACTGTAGATCAACTATACTGTACTATACTGTACTATACTATACTGTAATGTACTGTAGGTCTACTACACTGTACTATATTGTACTGTACTGTAGGTCAAGTATACTGCACTATACTGTACTGTACTGTAGCTCTACTATACTGTACTATACTGTACTGTACTGTAGGTCTAGTATACTGTACTATACCGTAATGTACTGTAGGTCTAGTATATTGTACTGTACTATACTGTACTGTAGGTCTAGTATAATGTAGTGTACTGTAGGTCTACTATACTGTACTATACAGTAATGTACGGTAGGTCTAGTATACTGTACTGTACTGGGGGTCTAGTATACTGTACTATACTATACTGTACTGTAGGTATTCTATACTGTACTATACTATACTGTACTGTAAGTCTGGAATACTATACTATACTGAAGTGTAGGTATACTATACTGTACTATACTATACTGCACTGTAGGTCTAGTATACAATACTACACTGTACTGTAGATCTAGTATTCTGTACTATACTATACTGTACTGTACACCACAGGTCAAAAGTTTTAGAACAAAAAAATTCTACAATAGTAAAGAAATCAAAACTATGAAATAACACATATGGAATCATGTAGTAACCAAAAAAGTGTTAAACAAATCAAAATATATTTTATATTTGAGATTCTTCAAATAGCCAAACGTTGCCTTGATGACAGCTTGGCATTCTCTCAAACAGTTTCACCTGGAATGCTTTTCCAACAGTCTTAAAGGAGTTCACACATATGCTGAGCACTTGTTGGCTGCTTTTCCTTCACTGCCGTCCAACTCATCCCAAACCATCTCAATTTGGATGAGGTCGGGGGATTGTGGAGGCCAGGTCATCTGATGCAGCATTCCAACACTCTCCTTCTTGGTCAAATAGCCCTTACACAGCCTGGAGGTGTGTTGGGTCATTGTCCTGTTGAAAAACAAATGATAGTACCACTAAGCCCAAACCAGATGGAATGGCATATCGCTGCAGAATGCTGTGGTAGCCATGCTGGTTAGGTGTGCCTTGAATTCTAAATAAATTAAATTTTACATTTTAGTCATTTAGCAGACGCTCTTATCCAGAGCGACTTACAGTTAGTGAATACATATATATATATATTTTTTTTCATACTGGTCCCCCATGGGAATCACAGACAGTGTCACCAGCAAAGCACCCCCACACCATAACACCTCCTCCTCCATGCTTTACGGTGGGAACTACACATGCAGAGATCATCCGTCCACCCACACCGCGTCTCACAAAGACACGGCGGTTGGAACCAAAAATCTCAAATTTGGACTCCAGACCAAAGGACACATTCCATTTGGTGTCCTTTAGTAGTGGTTTCTTTGCAGCAATTCGACCATGAAGGCCTGATTCACACAGTCCCCTCTGAACAGTTGATGTTAAGATGTCTGTGATTTGAACTCTGTGAAGCATTTATTTGGGCTGCAATTTCTGAGGCTGGTAACTCTAATTAACTTATCATCTGCAGCAGAGGTAACTCTGGGTCTTCCATTCCTGTGGCGGTCCTCATGAGAGCCAGTTTCATCATAGCGCTTCATGATTTTTGCGACTACACTTGAAGAATCTTTCAAAGTTCTTGAAATGTTCCGTATTGACTGACCTTCATGTCTTTAAGTAATGATGGACTGTTGTTTCTCTTTGCTTATTTGAGCTGTTCTTGCCTTAATATGGACTTGGTCTTTTACCAAATATGGTTATCTTCTGTATACCCCCCCCCCCCCCTACCTTGTCACAACACAACTGATTGGCTCAAACAAATTAAGAAGGAAAGAAATTCCACAAATTAACTTTTAAGAAGGCACACCTGTTAATTTAAATGCATTCCAGGTGACTACCTCATGAAGCTGGTTGAGAGAATGCCAAGAGTGTGCAAAGCTGTCATCAAGGCAAAGGGTGGCTATTTGAAGAATCTGAAATATTAAATATGTTTTGATTTGTTTAACACTTTTATGGTTACTACATGATTCCATGTGTTATTTCATAGTTTTGATGTCTTCACTATTATTCTACAATGTAAAACATAGTAAAAATAAAGAAAAACCCTTGAATGAGTAGGTGTGTCCAAACTTTTGAATGGTAGTGTATGTATGTATGTCTCTGTGTGTGTGTGTGTGTGTGTGTGTGTGTGTATTTGTGTGTGTGTGTGTGTGTGTGTGTGTGTGTGTGTGCGTGCGTGCGTGTGTGCGTGCATGTGTGTGTCGATGCTGGATGAGTGACAGCAGAGAGCAGATGTCAGAAAGACAGGCCAGCAGACAGCTCATAAATTATTCACTAACTGGAGAAATAGTGGTGTGTGTGTGTGTGTGTGTGTGTAGTGGTGTGTGTGTGTGTGTGTGTGTGTATGCATTGTGGGAAGAGAAAGGGGACTAAGTGCTTGACCCAGGTTCTTAATAATAATAATAATATGCCATTTAGCAGACGCTTTTATCCAAAGTGACTTACAGTCAGGCGTGCATATATTTTTGTGTATGGGTGGTCCCGGGGTTCGAACCCACTACCTTGGCGTTACAAGCGCCGTGCTCTACCAGCTGAGCTACAGAGGACCTGGTTGAAGTGTTTGTGTTTACAGATAAAGAGCACATCAAAACTCAAGTATATCATTGTAAATGAACAAATCATAACCCTGACACATTGAAAAAGGCTATTTGGTTCCATAAAAACACCATTAACATTAAACCTGCTGAATAGATCATTATCCCTTTTCTCTGTCTATATAACGTCACAGGAACGTTAGAGGAATGTTGTTATACTGGCTCTGTTATTCTCCAGAGAGATACAGGAGGGTTGGAGAGACACTTATAGGACTGTATGGAGGCACCAGCCTTCTATAGTTATTACCATCACAACACAATGAGTGACATTTGTCAGTGTGTGTGTGTGACCCTCTGCCCCCTTCGTGACAGTAGGGCTTGCTTGGTTCACCAGAGTGTCATGCATATTCAGTCTACTGAGATATCTCTCCCTTTCTCTTGCTCTCTCTCTCTCTCTCTCTCTCTCTCTCTCTCTCTCTCTCTCTCTCTCTCTCTCTCTCTCTCTCTCTCTCTCTCTCTCTCTCTCTCTCTCTCTCTCTCTCTCTCTCTCTCTCTCTCTCTCTCTCTCTCTCTCTCTCTCTCTGATTGCTAGGTGAAAGGTGATCACTAGGTGATTGATTAAGGAGCCATGCTATTGATCTGTGATTGGTTGATGGGTTTGAGATTAGATTTAGTTGTATCAATCTGATTAAGCTATATTGATTACGGCATTTATATTTACTGATGGGCTTTGAGGGGTGTCTTGGTATTCGGCTGTAATCATATTCACCAAGTGTATTTCATTAGGTTTTAATCACATTATAATGTTTCTTATTGAGTTTCAGAATCAATTCCATTCTAGTGGTGCAGTCCCCTGTAGCTCAGTTGGTAGAGGATGGTGCTTGCAACGCCAGGGTTGTGGGTTTGTTTCCCATGGGGAAATATGTACGCACTCACTAACTGTAAGTTGCTCTGGAAAAGAGTGTCTGCTAAATGACTAAAATGTAAATGTAAAATGTAGTGTATTATATCAGGTATAAACTGACACTTTGTGACTGACACTCCTCTCCTCTCCATGCTCTGGGATTGGAGGAGCAGCACCCAATCAGATTCCCCTGGATTGTGCCCAGGACCCTGGCTGGTTGACATCATTGATTTAAGCCCTGGTCACCTGATCAGAGGGGTATCCTATGAATTATGTTGGAGGAGTTAGCGAGGTAACTTTGGTCAACTCTGAGTTCAACTCAGGATAGGCAGCCATACGAATGTGGCTCACCTTTTAGTCAGGTACATTTCTATAGCAATGAATCCTTCAGAACTAAGAAAGAGAGCGAGAGAGAAAGAGAGAGAGAGAGAGAGAGAGAGAGAGAGAGAGAGAGAGAGATAGAGAGAGAGAACTTGTGTATAATGTGGCAATTATTCTGTACCAGTTAGACCATGAGAGAAAGATAGCGAGATAGAGACGGAGCAGAGGGAAATAACAACGTCCATAGAAAGACAGAAAAGGAGAGAAACAGAGAGAGAAAGACAGAAAAATAAAGAGATAGACGGCGACAGAGACAGACAACCCTATAGTCTGAGTCGATATTCCCATAATAATAAGAATTCCCGTCGAACACACCCACAAATTGGGTTAAATAAACATTATTTCCTATTGACCCCCAGTGTAAAAGAGCCAACTTCGTCGTATACTTTTTTTTATACAGAAATAACAAAACATCCCGAAAAGCTGATGTGTTGTTCAATGTACAGTTGAAGTCGGAAGTTTACATACACTTAGGTTGGAGTCATTAAAACTTGTTTTTCAACCACTCCACAACTTTCTTGTTAACAAACTATAGTTTTGGCAAGTCGGTTAGGACATCTACTTTGTGCATGACACAAGTAATTTTTCCAGCAATTGCTTACAGACAGATTATTTCACTTACAGTGAGGGAAAAAAGTATTTGATCCCCTGCTTATTTTGTACGTTTGCCCACTGACAAAGAAATGATCAGTCTATAATTTTAATGGTAGGTTTATTTGAACAGTGAGAGACAGAATAACATCAAAAATATCCAGAAAAATGCATGTCAAAAATGTTATAAATTGATTTGCATTTTAATGAGGGAAATAAGTATTTGACCCCCTCTCAATCAGAAAGATTTCTGGCTCCCAGGTGACTTTTATACAGGTAACGAGCTGAGATTAGGAGCACACTCTTAAAGGGAGTGCTCCTAATCTCAGCTTGTTACCTGTATAAAAGACACCTGTCCACAGAAGCAATCAATCAATCAGATTCCAAACTCTCCACCATGGCCAATACCAAAGAGCTCTCCAAGAATGTCAGGGACAAGATTGTAGACCTACACAAGGCTGGAATGGGCTACAAGACCATCGCCAAGCAGCTTGGTGAGAAGGTGACAACAGTTGGTGCGATTATTCGCAAATGGAAGAAACACAAAATAACTGTCAATCTCCCTCGGCCTGGGGCTCCATGCAAGATCTCACCTCATGGAGTTGCAATGATCATGAGAACGGTGAGGAATCAGCCCAGAACTACACGGGAGGATCTTGTCAATGATCTCAAGGCAGCTGGGACCATAGTCACCAAGAAAACAATTGGTAACACACTACGCCGTGAAGGACTGAAATCCTGCAGCGCCCGCAAGGTCCCCCTGCTCAAGAAAGCACATATACAGGGCCGTCTGAAGTTTGCCAATGAACATCTGAATGATTCAGAAGAGAACTTGGTGAAAGTGTTGTGGTCAGATGAGACCAAAATCGAGCTATTTGGCATCAACTCAACTCGCCGTGTTTGGAGGAGGAGGAATACTGCCTATGACCCCAAGAACACCATCCCCACCGTCAAACATGGATGTGGAAACATTATGCTTTGGGGGTGTTTTTCTGCTAAGGGGACAGGACAACTTCACTGCATCAAAGGGACGATGGACGGGGCCATGTACCGTCAAATCTTGGGTGAGAACCTCCTTCCCTCAACCAGGGCATTGAAAATAGGTCGTGGATGGGTATTCCAGCATGACAATGACCCAAAAAACACGGCCAAGGCAACAAAGGAGTGGCTCAAGAAGAAGCACATTAAGGTCCTGGAGTGGCCTAGCCAGTCTCCAGACCTTAATCCCATAGAAAATCTGTGGAGGGAGCTGAAGGTTCGAGTTGCCAAACGTCAGCCTCGAAACCTTAATGACTTGGAGAAGATCTGCAAAGAGGAGTTGGACAAAATCACTCCTGAGATGTGTGCAAACCTGGTGGCCAACTACAAGAAACGTCTGACCTCTGTGATTGCCAACAAGGGTTTTGCCACCACGTACTAAGTCATGTTTTGCAGAGGGGTCAAATACTTATTTCCCTCATTAAAATGCAATTCTAACATTTTTGACATGCGTCTTTCTGGATTTTGTTGTTGTTATTCTGTCTCTCACTGTTCAAATAAACCTACCATTAAAATTATAGACTGATCATGTCTTTGTCAGTGGGCAAACGTACAAAATCAGCAGGGGATCAAATACTTTTTTCCCTCACTGTATATCCACAGTAAAACGAGTCCTATATCGACATAACCTGAAAGGCTGCTCAGCAAGGAAGGAGCCACTGTTCCAAAACCGCCATCAAAAAGCCAGACTACGGTTTGCAACTGCACATGGGAACAAAGATCTTACTTTTTGGAGAAATGTCCACTGGTCTGATGAAACAAAAATAGAACTGTTTGGCCATAATGACCATCATTATGTTTGGAGGAAATAGGGGGTCCTTGCAAGCCAAAGAACACCATCCCAACTGTGAAGCACGGGGTGGCAGCATCATGCTGTGGGGGTGCTTTGCTGCAGGAGGGACTGGTGCACTTCACAAAATAGATGGCATCATGAGGAAGGAAAATTATGTGGATATATTGAAGCAACATCTCAAGACATCAGTCAGCAAGTTAAAGCTTGGTTGCAAATGGGTCTTCCAAATGGACAATGCCACCAAGCATACTTCCAAAGTTGTGGCAAAATGGCTTAAGGACAACAAAGTCAAGGTATTGGAGTGGCCATCACAAAGCCCTGACCTCAATCATATAGAAAATGTGTGGACAGAACTGAAAAAGCGTGTGCGAGCAAGGAGGCCTTCAACCCTGACTCAGTTACAGCAGCTCTGTCAGGAGGAATGGGCCAAAATTCACCCAACTTATTGTGGGAAGCTTGTGGAAGGCTACCTGAAACGTTTGACCCAAGTTAAACAATTTAAAGGCAATGCTACCAAATACTAATTGAGTGTATGTCAACTTCTGACCCACTGGGAATGTGATGAAAGAAATAAAAGCTGAAATAAATAATTCTCTCTACTATTATTCTGACATTTCACATTCTTAAAATAAAGTGGTGATCCTAAATTACCTAAGACAGGGAATTTTTACTATGATTAAATGTCAGGATTTGTGGAAAACAGAGTTTAAATTTATTTGGCTAAGGTTTATGTAAACTTCCGACTTCAACTGTACATGTGACCAGGTCAAAAATCCCGACCTACGGTTCGCAATGCACCCACGTAGGGAAATAGAGTCTGCGAGAAGAGCCCTGTGGCTTCAGGCTATTCGGCATGGGAGAGTGGGAAATAGAGTGGGGTATGTGGGGACCCGGTGTCCAACTAGGCTACACGTGTATGTGGAAATCATTTCATCACAGGTAAGACGTTTAACTTGTTTAGTATAGTCCGTTTGTAACTCCACTCACTACTTGTAACTGTATAGTCCGTTTGTTTGTGTTGTTGGTCTTGGTTAGCTTAATGTTCCGGTCGATAGCCGGTTGGTAGCACTCACTCACTCACGCATGTGGCTGTTAGCACCATCATGAAAAGGGGTATAAGGGAAGTCCTACAATATTACGTTTTTCTAAGTAGTGAGAACACTCGGGAGCAGGCAATGCTGAAAAGTAATCTTTAGACATGTTGTACTTTTCTTAAATGTAGTTTTAATTGAAAATTGCATTTGAGTTAAGGTCAAGTTTTTGCTGTGAGCCAATGGGGTAACCTAGGTAACTACATGTTGTTTTCCCCACAGACGTTTTATTTAATACCGACTGGGACTATGCTGCCTGTGGGTTGCCATGACAACAGCTGTGGTGTGTTGTTGTATTCCGGAACCGAACACCCACCCACCCACCCACCCACTCAGTCAGTCGGAACCGACTGTCCCTAAGTTAAAACCCCTTACACTTGTGGGAATTGGCCTATATGGATAGGGCTACATTTAAATGTTTCTTACTGAAGAAATCTGAAAAGCATATGCATAACCATGGTAGCAATTAAAAGGCATCGCTCTCTCTCTCTCTCTCTCTCTCTCTCTCTCTCTCTCTCTCTCTCTCTCTCTCTCTCTCTCTCTCTATGATGGGAGTGTTGGTGCATGCTGGGAATTGTATGAGCGAGTGCGAGGAGTTAGATCACCTGTGTTTTCTTTTTTGTTTCCTTTTCTTGGTTGTTTTCCTTTTTCTCTGCATGATTAATTTTTATTTATTTTGTGGATGAATTAGGCATATTGTATTTCTTGTTGGAATTGCCCTGGTTTTGGTGGGGATGGCGACCCACATGGGGACGCCGTCCCTGTCACTTCGGCACGGCTTCAAGTGTGTTACTGAAGCTACTGTCACTGGAGGAGTTTCTGGTCGCCGTAGGAGAGAAGGTAGGCTATGAAAATGTTGCTTATGCGTCGTGGATGAATAAAGCGGTGGTGGTTTTTCTTAATGAAGAGCGTCTTGTTGATCGGATGGTTGAGCATGGCATACTTCTTAAAGGTATGTTTATTCAAGTTACGCCACTTTTTTCTCCGTCAACAAGGGTTACGATTTTTCGAATGTACCGCCTTTTATTCCCAATGAGCTATTCGAGCGCGAGTTATTGCGGTTTGGGAAGTTTGCAAGTTCAATTAAAATTGTCCAAATGGGTTGCAAACACCCGGCTCTGAAACAGGTATTGTCGTTTTGGCAACAGGTGTTTATGTTTTTGGACTCACCGGAGCAGACTTTGGAGTTAAGTATGACAACAGACTGTAATATGGCTTATGCTAGTGTTTTGAGTGTGGGGATGTTGGCCATAAGCGACATGCATGCCCGAAAAGGGAGAAGACGGAGGGTGGGACAGAGGTGGTCCTCGTAACGCCTGGGCCCACTGATGTAGGAAGAGGTGGGCCGACAGCGGTAGAGCAGCCTCAAGCACCTGTTGCTGAGGAACAAATTGTTTGTGTTGAGGTATTGAGTTGCAACTTGTACCAGAGGGGAACATAGCGTCTGATGTGCAGCAGAAAAATATTGTTGTAGGAGGTAAGGATGGATCTGGGGAGCCATTTCCCCAGACTGGTGAGGAGATGCCCAGTACGAGTGATGGGGTACAGGAGGGGGTTCAGGTGGAGCTAGTCTCCCAGGTAGCGGAGGAGATGTCCATTACGAGTAATGGGGTACAGGAGGGGGTTCAAGTGGGGCTAGTCTCCCAGGCAGTGGAGTAGATGCCCGGTATGAGTGATGGGGTGCAAGTGGGGAGTGTTGAGAGGGATGTGGCAGAGGGGAGTCAGGGGTCTGTGGCCTCAGTTGAGGAGGATCAGGAGAAGGATATGGACATTTCTGATATCCCTGTTGATATGATAGCAGCTGGCGATGATTCAATTTACAATCTAGATGAGGTAAAGGGGTTCCTGGACCGATTTTTTTATGTTGATAAGTTTGTGAGGTCAGCTGTGGTGTTACAGAAGACAGTGTGGTTAGACCAGTTGAGTGTGAAGAAGCGTTTTCTGCTTGAGTAAATTTGTTACTGCTGTCACGGCAGCAAAAGGTAGTGGGAAACGTGGTAAGGTTAAGATAAAATTAAAACGATGATGATTATCATGCCTCATAGGGTGCTTTTTTCTCTTTGTCTGGTTTCTTTGTGGTTTCTTCTGTTTTTCCTCTCTCTTTTCTATATGGAGGTACTAAGGGTAGGTTCTCTCAATATGAATGGGGGAGGGACAGAAATAAGAGGGCTTGGGTATTAGAAGTAATAAAACAGAAAAGGCTTAATGTAGTTTTTCTACAGGAGATACATAGTGATGAGGCTAATGAGGTTGACTGGGGTATGTGGTGGGAAGGGCAGCATATACTCAGTCATGGTACTAATTTCAGTGCTGGGGTGGCAATTTTGTTTTCCTCAGGCTTAGGGGTGGCTGTGGTATCTACAACAGAGATTGTCAAGTGTTGGGTTTTATTGGTCAAGGCGGAGGTTATGTATTTGTTTTATATATTTTTTAAATGTTTATGCTCCTAATGAGGGTAGAGCGTATTGCTGTATTTGATCAAATAAAGGAAACCTTAAGACAGTGTGACCAAGAGGGGTGTATGGTTTTAGGGGGGGACTGGAAATGTACAGTGGATTTTACCGTTGATCGCACTGCTGAAGAAACTCACCTGCGGTCAGCTACTTGTCTGTCTGGTCTAGTAACTGAGTTTGAGCTTTCTGATGTGTGTAGAGTAAGAAATACAAAATGTAGGCAGTACACATGGCTAAAAGTTAATGAACGTCGTGTCAGTGCAGCAAGGTTGTATGTATCTGAGCACTACTGTGGTAGGGTTGTAAGGTGTGACATCACTCCTGTGGGTTTTTCTGATCACCATATTGTTACTGTTGATATTCACTTGTCCTGTCCACAAAGGTCATCACCTTATTGGTATTTTAATACCTCTTATTGTTTCTAATAAGAGATGTTTTAGACATTTGTAAACTGTCTGATGTGAATGGGGGTTTGCTTTTTTTGGATCAGGAAAGACTTTTGACCGTGTGGACCACCAGTACTTGTTCAAAACAATGAAAGCCTTTGGGTTTGGGGATGTTTTTTTGTCTTGGATGAGTTTACTGTATGCTGGGGCCTCATGTATGGTGAAGGTGGGGGTGGTTTGAGCTGCCCCATCCCCATCCATAGGGGTATTAGGCAGGGATGCCAATTTCAGGACAGTTATATTGTCTGGCAATTGAACCAATGCTTTGTTTTTTAAGAGCGAGGCTTACTGGTTTCTCTGTGCCAGGGGTTATGAAGGGTCCCACAATAGCACTGTCTGCGTTGCAGATTACGTTTTTATTACAGGGGGTGAGGATTTTAAGGTTCTTTCAAACGCTCTAAAGGTGGATGAGAGGGCCTCCTCAGCTAGAGTTAATTGGGAAAAGAGTGAATCAGCTTCAGATAGGGTCCGCTCCACGGTTACCAGGGGGGCTTCAGTGGGGCAGAGATGGGATGAAGACTTTGGGGGGTTTTCTAGGCTCCGATGTCTTTCAAAAAAAGAACTGGGAGGGTGTAGTGGAGAAGGTGTGTGCCAGATTGTCTAGATGGAAATGGGTGTTACCCCAGCTGTTTTATAGGGGAATGGTGCTGGTAGCCAATAACCTCTACCCTGTGGCACAGACTAATGATTTTACAGCCACCTGATACAAAAGCTTCAGAGATCCCTTGTCAATTTCTTCTGGTCTGGACAACATTGGATTAAAGCTGCAGCCCTGTACCTGCCACTGCATGAGGGTGGGCAAGGCCTGGTGAACATTCTTCCAGGATCATGGCTTTCACGCACACACACACACACACACACACACACGCACGTAGCAATATAAAAACAGCATGATCTATTTGCTCATTGTATATATAATTCCTTCTCGCAACTATCTACGCACTCTCCTCCTCTCAAAAAAACAAAAGCTTACCTTGACTTGGAGTTCCAGTGTTTGATAGCCATAGTCAGCTAGTTAACATACAGCAGCATCCCTCTCTGTATGAGCAGGGTGTTTGAGCCATAAGCCATAAGACTGCTGAACAGCTAATGAAATGGCTACCCGGACTATTTGCATTGACCCCAATCCCTTTTTTACGCTGCTGCAACTCACTGTTTATTATCTATGCATAGTCACTTTACCTCTACCTACATGTACAGTATTAGTCAAACGTTTTTTACTATTTTCTACATTGTAGAATAATAGTGAAGACATCAAAACTATGAAATAACACATATGGAATCGTATAGTAACCAAACAAGTGTTAAACAGTGGCTTGCGAAAGTATTCACCCCCCTTGGTATTTTTCCTATTTTGTTGCCTTACAACCTGGAATTAAAATGGATTTTTGGGGGGTTTGTATCATTTTATTTACACAACATGCCTACCACTTTGAAGATGCAAAGTATTTTTTATTGTGAATCAAACAAGAAATAAGACAAAAAAACAGAAAACCTGAGCGTGCATAACTATTCATCCCCCCAAAGTCAATACTTTGTAGAGACACCTTTTGCAGCAATTACAGCTGCAAGTCTCTTGGGGTACAAAGTTGTGGAGGACGAAGTTTCAATTAACAGGTGTTCCTTCTTAAAAGTTAAGTTGTGGAATTTCTTTCCTTCTTAATGTGTTTGAGCCAATCAGTTGTGTTGTGACAAGGTAGGGGTGGTATACAGAAGATGGCCCTATTTGGTAAAAGACCAAGTCCATATTATGGCAAGAACAGCTCAAATAAGCAAAGAGAAATGACAGTCCATCATTACTTTAAGAAATGAAGGTCAGTGAATCCGGAAAATGTCAAGAACTTTGAAAGTTTCTTCAACGATGAAGGCAGTTGCAAAAACCATCAAGCGCTATGATGAAACTGGCTCTCATGAGGCCCCCCACAGGAAAGGAAGACCCAGAGTTACCTCTGCTGCAGAGGATAAGTTCATTAGAGTTACCAGCCTCAGAAATTGCAGCCCAAATAAATACTTCACAGAGTTCAAGTAACAGACACATCTCAACATCAACTGTTCAGAGGAGACTGCTTGAATCAGGCCTTCATCGTTGAATTGCTGCAAAGAAACCACTACTAAAGGACACCAATAAGAAGAAGAGACTTGCTTGGGCCAAGAAACACGAGCAATGGACATTAGACCGGTAGAAATCTGTCCAAATTTGAGATGTTTTATTCCAACCGCCGTGTCTTTGTGAGATGCAGAGTAGGTGAACGGAAGATCTCTGCATGTGTGGTTCCCATCGTGAATCATGGAGTAGGAGGTGTGATGGTGTGGGGGTGTTTTGCTGGTGACACTGTCTGTGATTTCAAGGCACACTTAACCAGCATGGCTACCACAGCATTCTGCAGCGATACGCCATCCCATCTGGTTTGCGCTTGGTGGGACTATCATTTGTTTTTCAACAGGACAATGACCCAACACACCTCCAGACTGTGTAAGGGCTATTTGGCCAAGAAGGAGAGTGATGGAGTGCTGCATCAGATGAACTGGCCTCCACAATCACCTGACCTCAACCCAATTGAGATGGTTTGGGATGAGTTGGACCGCAGAGTGAAGGAAAAGCAGCCGAGTCAATATCACTATGAGGTGCCTTTGGTGTCCTCATCAGACTCACTCAGTCATCATGAAAATGTAGCAGAATAATTAAAGTCTGAGGTCTTATTATAAGTGGCCAAACATTTGCACACATATCAGTAGAATGATAAGTCTCTAAAAAAGTGTTTCCTTCATTTTATTAAATTTTTTTCATTGGATGTACGTGATTTTGGCATGTCCCACACACTGCTCTGCTAACTACAGTGTGTGTAATAAGTGGTTAAATGATACTAAATCCCAAAAAATTGGTTTTACTGTCCACAATAAGTTATTTGATAAAACAAGTAATTTTGATCATGTATATTGTATTTTCATAATCATATTGAACATTTTGCATGTGTCCCTGAAATTGCTGTCCACCCTGTCATTATGGGGTAACTGCCCCTTTAAGAAACCCACTGATGTTTTCAGTGACATCACTACGAGCATTTTGTCTTTCTTCAATGAAGGCTGAAGCAGTGTCTAGTTGCAGAGTAAGTATTTACACTTATGTTTCATAATTTTCATCATATTATGTGTGTAGTTGGATGTTGTCAAGCTTAACATGTCCACTCTGTCATAGTGAAATATCAATTGATAGAAAAACCTATCAGAACTTTGAAATATATTTGTAAAACAGTACACAGTCAGCTTGCTAACTGTAGTATGTTGCTAAGTGAAGGTCCACCATGTGCTCATTAAATGCTAACATTAGCCAAAAATGTCCACCCTGTCATTGTCCACCCTGTCAGCAAGCCTTCCATGACAGGGTGGACATGGTTCATGACAGGAAGGACATGTGCATAGTTTAGGCCACATACTGATAATGTTACACATATTACAACAGCTATTACACACATTTTATAACAGTACATGCTATACATAGTAAGAATGGACAATATGGACAATTTTTTTGCCGATATCGGTATCAGCAAACCTAGTTTGATAATGCAAGCCTAGTTTACCGGGACTGCCAATTAAAGTGTGTAAGGGAACATTTTGAATCGTCTTTTTCAAGGAATGAGATCAAAAGGAGCTGAGATAGCAAGGAGATATCGGGAACGTCGTGATGCTGACCCAGACAGAAGAAGAAAGTACCTTGAGAAAGAAAGGGTCAAATGGAAAAAAGACAGAGAGACTGGAAAGAAGAAGGGTGTCAATGAGCTCAGTGAGAGAGAGAAGAGGGCAAAAAGAAAGAAATGGAGAGAGGCAAAAGTCAAGCCAGAGCCAGAAACAGGGCCAGTGCTTTGCTACAGTCAGAATCAAAGCCTGAGGTACCTGCAATAGCTGCCATAAAAGGCACTATGAGAATCCACCAAGCTATCAGTCTGACACCCGGCCAAATGAAATACAGAGACATTTCATGTATGTGTAAAAGGGAGGAAGGTGTTTTGGACTGCCCCTGCTTTAACCTTCAAGAGGTCACTCTAGCTAATGTTCCTGTTTCATCTGACAAGTCCCCAGCATGTGGAAAGACACCAGATAATCCTAGGAGACCAGAAATGATTGAGGTAAAGCACATTGGAGAGTGGTGCGTTGTTAATTATGACAATGAAGCATACCCAGGTATCATCATGGATGCAGAAGGGCACAGTGTGAAAGTTAAGTGTATGCAACGCCATGGCATAAACAAGTTCAAATGGCCAAGTCTTCGGGACGACATCTGTTGGTACCATGACTGGCAGGTACTTTGCCTAATACCAGAACCACAGGCTCTGAACAAGCGCTCTGTACAGATTGAAGTGTCTGCATGGAAGTATGTGGAACAGCAACTGCAGAACTGAGCCATGTCTCTGCAGAAAGGGAGAGACTGTTTGGAGATGCGTCCAAGTGATCTTTCTGTAATATTCTGTTTTTTTCAAATCAACTGTTCTCCACTTAAAAAACATTTTTCTTCTTGTTCTACAGTTGAATGTTTGACTTTCACTGTGCAGAATGATGTACAGAGTTTAACGCTAGAAGGCCACATTAATGTCTCATTTTGGGCATCTTTATTCAGTGGCTGCATGCAGGTAGAGTGGATCAAAAACAGTCTGTTCAACTTGTAATTTCCCCCTACATGGGAAAAGGCATTTTTTACATCATTTTCTTGCATTGTTCCTTGCATTTATGAGGCCATTCAATGACATTTCACAACGTGTCCACCCTGTCATGCCCAGGGTCCACCCTGTCATGTCACTGTCCACCCTGTTATTTTCATGTTCTATGAAAATAAACAAATTATTTTCACAAGTTAGCAAAATCTTTTGTGTGATTCCTTTATAAACAAATGAGGGCCAAATAGTATTGTTTGAAAGTTTGACCAGATATCTTTTTTGTTAGATTTTATTTAGAAAAGAAAGTGCAACTCTCGCAGATTTTATAGAGAAACAAATAGTTTGCCATAATTTCATTATTATCCAAATACTTTTCCCATAAACTAAAATATATTGTTGAGAAAGTGACTAAATAGTTTTCTGAAAATGTACGTTTTATAATCACTATGTAATTACAATGTATTTATTCTGCTTTGAAATTGTCCATGACAGGGTGGACATATTTTGCTGTTTGCATGTAAATTGTCTGCTTGCAGTTAATTTATAAAAAGTGTGGGAGCTTGACCAATATGCATTTCTAACAGCATAACATATACTTAATACAATGAATATGAAGTTCAATGGAAAATCTCAGCTTTTTGGGGGGGAAATGGGGAAGTCTCAAAGGCACCTTATGGTGATATTGACCCAGCCAACAAGTGCTCAGCATATGTGGGAACTCCTTCAATATTGTTGGAAAAGCATTCCAGGTAAAGCTGGTTGAGAGAATACCAAGAGTGTGCAAAGCTGTCATAAAGGCAAAGGGTGGCTATTTGAAGAATCTCAAATATAAAATATATTTTGATTTGTTTAACACTTTTTTGGTTACTACATGATTCCATATGTGTTATTTCATAGTTTTTATGTCTTCACTATTATTCTACAATGTAGAAAATAGTAAAAATAAAGAAAAACACTTGAATGAGTAGATGTGTCCAAACTTTTGACTGGTACTGTACATATTACCTCAATTACCTCCACTAACCTGTACCCCCGCACATTGACTCGGAACTGGTACCCCCTGTATATAGCCTCGTTATTGTTATTTTATTTTTGCTCTTTTATTTTTTTAACTTTTGTTTATTTTGTAAATATTTGTTGGTTAAGGGCTTGTAAGTAAGAATTCACGGTAATACCTGTTGTATTTGGCGCATGTGAGAAATACAAATTTATTTTATTCAGAAGGCCAAACTAGCTAGCTGCATTCAGTAAAAAAAATGACAAAATCTCTCTCTCTCTCTCTCGTTTCTCCTTAATTTAGGAAGAAATTAATTTGTTAAAAACTGTTCAACTATTGTCTTTCCCTCTCTTTGAGTCAACTACTCACCACATTTTATGCACTGCAGTGCTAGCTATCTGTAGCTTATGCTTTCAGTACTAGATTAATTCTCTGATCTTTTGATTGGGTGGACAACATGTTAGTTCATGCTGCAAGAGCTCTGATAGGTTGGAGGACATCCTCTGGAAGTTGTCATAATTATTGTGTAAGTCTATGGAAGAGGGTGAGACTCCTAGGTTTTGTACTGAAGTCAATGTACCCATAGGAGGACAGAAGCTAGCTGTCCTCTGGCTACACCATAGTGCTATCCTACAGAGTTCTGTCTGCTGAGGCTACCATAGACCTTCATTGCAAAACAATGTGTTTTAATCAATTATTTGGTGACATGTGAATATATTTACTATAGTTTTATCTAAAAATGATCATCTTTTATGTTTCACTATTTTTCTTTTTATGAAATTCACTGAGGAGGATGGTCCTCCCCTTGCTCCTCTGAAGGGCCTCCATTGACATGCAGGTATATGCATACACCCCCTGTTGTCTGGACCTATGGCAGTCTCTATGGGGGTGCCACAGGGTTCAATTCTTGGGCCGACTCTTTTCTCTGTGTATATCAATGATGTCGCTCTTGCTGCTGGTGACTCTCAGATCCACCTCTACGCAGACGACACCATTTTGTATACATCTGGCCCTTCATTAGACACTGTGTTAACAAACCTCCAAACAAGCTTCAATGCCATACAACACTCCTTCCGTAGCCTCCAACTGCTCTTAAACACTAGTAAAACTAAATGCATGCTCTTCAATCGAACGCTGCTGGCACCCGCCCACCCGACTAGAATCACTACTCTCGACGGGTCTGACCTAGAGTATGTGGACAACTACAAATACCTAGGTGTATGGTTAGACTGTAAACTCTCCTTCCAGACTCACATTAAGCATCTCCAATCCAAAGTTAAATCTAGAATCGGCTTCCTACTTCGCAACAAAGCCTCCTTCACTCATGCTGCCAAACATGCCCTCGTAAAACTGACTATCCTACCGATCCTTGACTTCGGCGATGTAATTTACAAAATAGCCTCCAACACTCTACTCAGCAAATTGGATGTAGTCTATCACAGTGCCATCCGTTTTCTCACCAAAGCCCCAGATACTACCCACCACTGTGACCTGTACGCTCTTGTTGGCTGGTCCTCACTACATATTCGTCGCCAAACCCACTGGCTCCAGGCCATCTATAAATCACTGCTAGGCAAATCTCTGCCTTATTTTAGCTCATTGGTCACCATAGCAACACCCACCCGTAGTATGCGCTCCAGCAGGTATATCTCACTGGTCATCCCCAAAGCCAACACCTCCTTTGGCCGCCATTCCTTCCAGTTCTCTGCTGCCAATGACTGGAACGAACTGCAAAAATCTCTGAAGCTGGAGATACTTATCTCCCTCACTAACTTTAAGCATCAGTTGTCAGAGCACCTTACCGATCACTGCACCTGTACACAGCCCTTCTGAAATTAGCCCACTCAACTACCTCATCCCCATATTGTTATTTATTTTGCACCCCAGTATCTCTATTTGCACATCATCTCTTGCACATCTATCATTCCAGTGTTAATACTAATTGTAATTATTTTGCACTATGGCCTATTTATTGCCTTACCTCCATAACTTGCTACATTTGCACACACTGTATATATATTTTCTGTTGTATTTTTGACTTTATGTTTTGTTTTACCCCAAATGTAACTCTGTGTTGTTGTTGTTTTTATCGCACTGCTTTGTTTTATTGTCACGAATTCCGCCGAGACTGCTTCTCCTCCTTGTTCGGGCAGGCTTCGGCGTTCGTCGTCCCCGGAGTACTAGCTGCTACCGTTTGATGTTCTCTATGTTTGTTTGGTTTTGTCTGGTTGGTGCACCTGTTTCATATCATGTATTGATTATGTCACCTATAATTTTCCTTTGGTTTTGTTGGTAGTTGTGTGTTGTTGTACGCCTGTCCGTTGGTGTAGGCTTCTTGTTTTCTTGTTATTCGTGCTTTACGCACTTTACGCACTGTTTGCGTAATCGCTCGCCTCCTGTTTGTTGAGGCCCGTTGTTTTTGTATTTTGCCTCTGTGACTATTAAAGTCGGATCGACTAAGCTTCTGTGTCCTGCGCCTGACTCCAACACCGCATCCACATCAGCCATTGACAGAACAACACACCATACAATGGAGTCAGCAGGAGCAGCGGTGGCGACCGAGTCGCTGGAGGATCGGGTCAGCTGCCAGGACGCCAGGATCCAGCAACTCGGCTCCGCCATGCAGGAGGTGATGAACACCCTGCGCCGATGGGAAAGGGGAGGCGTGCCCACACCTCCTCCTACATTACCACCACCATCGGCCAGTCCCACCAGACCAGCTCCGGAATCCAGTGGGATTCGGCTCTCGCTCCCGAGGGCGTATGATGGCACAGCAGCCGGGTGTCAGGGGTTCCTCCTTCAAGTGGAACTCTACCTGGCCACCATACACCCGGCGCCCTCGGGATACGAGAGCGTTTCCGCCCTCATCTCCTGTCTCTCCGGCAAGGCGTTGGAGTGGGCCAATGCCGAATGGAGGGGAATAGACGCCGCCACCATCAGCTACGCGGAGTTCTCCCGCCGCTTCAGGGCTGTTTTCGATCACCCTCCTGAGGGTAAAGCGGCGGGGGAGCGTCTGTTCCACCTCCGACAGGGGAAGAGGAGCGCACAGGAGTTCGCCCTGGATTTCCGGACTCTAGCGGCGGATGCGGGGTGGAATGAGAGGGCCCTCATCGACCACTATCGGTGTAGCCTGCGTGAGGACGTTCGTCGAGAGCTGGCCTGCAGGGACACCAATCTGTCCTTCGACCAGCTAGTGGACATGTCCATCCGTCTGGATACCCTGCTGGCCACCCGCGGACGTCCCGAGATGGGGCCGTCCATACCATCCCCCAGCACCTCCGAGCCGAGCCCAATGGAGCTCGGGGGTGCTGGCGCTAGAGAGAGAAGGAGAGAGAACCCGAGGGGGGCCGTCCCCTGCACCAGCTGTGGCCGTGGAGGACACACTGCGGCTAGGTGCTGGGGAGGGTCTCCAGGGAATCGGGGCAACAGGTCGCGCACTGGGGAGTCATTTCAGGTGAGTAGGCGCCCCACTCACCCAGAGCTCTCTGTTGTTCACTTGTGTATACCTGTGGTATTTCCTCAGGTTGCATCTCATTCCCAGCATAAGGCGCTATTCGATTCAGGCGCGGCTGGGAATTTTATTGATCGGAAATTTTGTTCTAAGTTAGGGATTCCCCTCCTGCCCGTTGATGCACCCTTTCCTGTCCATGCCCTAGATAGCCGCCCGTTGGGATCTGGGTTGATTAGGGAGGTCACAGCGCCACTAAAGATGAAGACGCAGGGGGGTCATGAGGAGATTATTCAGTTGTACCTAATTGACTCTCCTGCGTATCCCGTGGTGCTGGGGCTTCCTTGGTTAATCACCCATGACCCCACCATTTCGTGGCAACAGAGGGCTCTCAAGGAATGGTCTGGCCAGTGTGTTGGGCGATGTTTAGGTGTTTCCGTTGGGGCGACCACGGTGGAGAGTCCGAACCAAGTGCCCGCAATGTACATTCCCCCTGAGTATGAGGATTTGGCACTCGTGTTCAGCAAGACGAGGGCGACGCGATTGCCACCTCATAGGCAGGGAGATTGTGCGATAAACCTCCAGACAGGCGCGGCACTTCCGCAGAGCCATGTGTATCCTCTGTCTCAAGAGGAGACGGCGGCTATGGAGACATACATAGCTGAGTCCCTGAGACAGGGATACATACGGCCCTCCACTTCCCCTGCGTCCTCGAGCTTCTTTTTTGTGAAGAAGGATGGAGGTTTGCGCCCGTGTATTGATTATCGTAGTCTCAATCAGATCACTGTGAAATACAGTTACCCTCTTCCTCTGATTGCGAGTATGACTGAATCATTACGCGGAGCGCGGTTCTTCACAAAACTGGATCTCAGGAGCGCTTATAACTTGGTGCGCATTAGGGAGGGAGATGAATGGAAGACGGCATTTAGTACCACCTCAGGTCATTATGAGTATCTTGTCATGCCATACGGGTTAATGAATGCTCCTTCAGTCTTCCAATCATTTGTGGACGAGATCTTCCGGGACCTGCATGGGCAGGGAGTGGTAGTGTACATTGACGACATCCTAGTGTACTCTGCTACACGAGCCGAGCATGTAGCCCTGGTGCGCCGAGTGTTGGGTAGGCTGTTGGAGCATGACTTGTATGTCAAGGCAGAGAAAAGTCTGTTTTTCCAGGAGTCCATCTCCTTCTTGGGTCATCGGTTGTCCGCATCAGGGGTGAAGATGGAGATTGACCGGGTGTCAGCCGTGCGTAACTGGCAAACCCCAACCACTGTTAAAGAGGTGCAGCAGTTTTTGGGTTTTGCCAATTACTACCGGAGGTTTATCCGGGGTTTTGGACAGGTAGCAGCTCCCATTACGTCCCTGCTGAAGGGGGGCCCGGTGCGTTTGCAGTGGTCGGCTGAAGTGGACAGGGCGTTTTGTAAACTGAAGGACCTGTTCACTTCGGCTCCGGTGCTGGCGCACCCGGACCCCGCTTTAGCGTTCCAGGTAGAGGTGGACTCGTCAGAGGCCGGTATTGGGGCAGTACTGTCGCAACGCTCCGGCACGCCTCCTAAGCTCTGTCTCTGCGCTTTTTATTCTAAAAAGCTCAGCCCGGCGGAGCGTAATTATGACGTAGGGGACAGGGAGCTGTTAGCCGTGGTTCAAGCCCTAAAGGTGTGGAGGCATTGGCTTGAGGGGGCTCAACACCCTTTTCTCATTCTGACTGACCATCGTAACCTGGAGTACATCCGGGCAGCTAGGAGATTGAACCCTCGTCAGGCTAGGTGGAACATGTTCCTGACCCGGTTCGTTTTTAAGATCACTTACATCCCAGGGTCCCAGAACGGTAACGCAGACGCCCTATCCCGGCGGTATGACACAGAGGAGAGGTCCATTGAGCCCACTCCCATACTGCCAGAGTCTTGTCTGGTGGCACCGGTGGTATGGGAGGTCGATGCGGAAATTGAGCGGGCGTTACGCACCGACCCTACTCCCCCAGAGTGTCCAGTGGGTCGGACGAACGTGCCGCTCGAGGTCCGTGATCGTCTCATTTATTGGGCTCATACGTCACCCTCCTCTGGACATCCAGGTATTGGCCGGACAGTGCACTGCCTTAGTGTTAAGTACTGGTGGCCAACATTGGCTAGGGACATGAGGGTTTATGTCTCCTCCTGCTCGGTGTGCGCTCAGTGTAAGGCGCCTAGACACCTGCCCAGGGGGAAGTTACAACCCCTGCCCGTTCCACAACGGCCGTGGTCTCACCTCTCGGTGGACTTTGTCACGGACCTTCCCCCCTCTCAGGGGAATACCACTATTCTGGTCGTTGTGGATCGGTTCTCTAAGGCCTGTCGTCTCATTCCAATGCCGGGTCTCCCTACTGCTCTACAGACCGCTGAGGCTTTGTCCACCCACGTCTTCCGGCACTACGGGGTTCCCGAGGATATAGTGTCTGATCGGGGTCCCCAATTCACCTCTAGAGTCTGGAGGGCGTTCATGAAACGCTTGGGGGTCTCGGTTAGCCTTACCTCGGGTTACCACCCTGAGAGTAATGGGCAGGTGGAGAGAGTGAACCAGGATGTGGGTAGGTTTCTGAGATCCTATTGCCAGGGCCGGCCGGAGGAGTGGTCGGGGTATATCCCCTGGGCAGAGATGGCTCAGAACTCTCTCCGCCACTCCTCTACTAACCTGATCCCTTTTCAGTGCGTGTTAGGTTATCAGCCGGTTCTGGCACCATGGCATCAGAGCCAGATCGAGGCTCCTGCGGTGGATGAGTGGTTTCGGCGCTCGGAGGAGACGTGGAACGCTGCACACGTACATCTGCAGCGGGCCATCCGCAGGCAGAAGGCGAGCGCCGATCTCCACCGCAGTGAGGGTCCAGTCTACGCCCCTGGAGATCGAGTCTGGGTCTCGACTCGAAACCTGCCCCTTCGCCTGCCCTGCCGGAAGCTTGGCCGGCGGTTTGTGGGGCCATTTAAAGTCCTGAGGAGATTGAATGTGGTGTGTTACAGGTTGCAACTGCCAAATGACTATCACATTAACCCCTCGTTCCATGTGTCTCTCCTCAGGCTGGTGGTAGCTGGTCCACTCCAGGAGAGTGAGATAAGAGAGACCCCTCCGCCGCCACTGGACATCGAGGGGGCTCCGGCGTACTCAGTCCGGTCCATCGTGGTTTCGAGACGTCGGATGGGGGGTCTACAATATCTCGAGGAGTGGGAGGGGTACGGTCCGGAGGAACGGTGCTGGGTGCCTAGGAGGGACATTTTAGATCCATCCCTCCTGACTGAGTTCCACCGTAGTCATCCTACGCGCCCTGCTCCACGTCCTCCTGGCCGTCCCCGAGGCCAGGGTCGGCGCACGGCTGGAGCCGCGCGTCAAGGGGGGGGGTACTGTCACGAATTCCGCCGAGACTGCTCCTCCTCCTTGTTCGGGCAGGCTTCGGCGTTCGTCGTCCCCGGAGTACTAGCTGCTACCGTTTGATGTTCTCTATGTTTGTTTGGTTTTGTCTGGTTGGTGCACCTGTTTCATATCATGTATTGATTATGTCACCTATAAGTTTCCTTTGGTTTTGTTGGTAGTTGTGTGTTGTTGTACGCCTGTCCGTTGGTGTAGGCTTATTGTTTTCTTGTTATTCGTGCTTTACGCACTTTACGCACTGTTTGCGTAATCGCTCGCCTCCTGTTTGTTGAGGCCCGTTGTTTTTGTATTTTGCCTCTGTGACTATTAAAGTCGGATCGACTAAGCTTCTGTGTCCTGCGCCTGACTCCAACACCGCATCCACATCACCCATTGACATTTATCTTGGCCAGGTCGCAGTTGTAAATGAGAACTTGTTCTCAACTGGCTTACCTGGTTAAATAAAGGTTAAAAAAAAAAAATCTCTGGGTCAATAGAACAGGTCAATTGTGCCTTTCCATGACCACTGTTAATAAGACTAAACACATACGTAAACAATCTCATACACACGTCAACAATCGTACATAGATGTAAACAATGAACTATAGACGTGCACAATCAGACATATACAGTAGCTTATGTCTGTTTGTTTCCGTCTGTAACTGAACGTTAACCTGCATAATAAAGGTTAATATTCAGTTACAGACGTCAACAATCAGACATAATACATTATGTATACATTAGAGAAACGTCACGCGCTCAGTATATACACACAAACACTCAAAACACATAGTTCCCTATCTCTTTCTCTCTCAACATACACATGCATCATCATTGATGCGTGACTTGACTGAGATGACATCAACAGCTTGCATGAACACATGGAGACAGAGAGAACACAACACACACAACCTTCATCATTTCAGACACGTACACACACACACACACACACACACACACACACACACTCACACACACACACACACACACACAGTGTTCCTCAACTCAGATTAGAGGCAAACAGTCAGACTTACATAACTACAGACCATAACTATGAATAATGCACCAAGTGTGTGCGGCTGAGTCACTACCAAGGACTTCACAGGCCTGTGGTGGTCCACTCTGTTCATCAGTTTAAGATGAGAGGAGAGAGGGATGGATGGGGATGAGTGAGGAGGAAATGAAAAAACGAAAAGAGAAGTGGGGAGTTTTTCACTGATGATGAATGCACACCATCCTCTCTCAATTCAATTCAATTCAATTCAATTTGCTTTATTGGCATGACGCAACAATGTACAGTACATATTGCCAAAGCTTACTTTGGATATTTACACTATTAACATAATTAAAATAATCATCATCAATATTGTCAACGGGACAACAGTAACAACAATAACCAAGGGTCAAAACAATCATTGAACAATAACAATATAGAGGACATGTGCAGGTTGGTTGGTCTGTCAGACACTGTCCCTCATTTTATGGCAGGCAGCAATGTAGTGCGCTGCCAACCCACAGTTCTCTGTGTCCTCCCCCAACAGGACGGCTAGCCTATTCTCATCAGAGAGGTCTTTGAAACCTTGGAAAATTGTTTTAAATTTGGGGAAATGACACTCTCTAATTGTTTTATATTTTTGACATTTTGTCAGGAAATGCAGCTCTGTCTCAGGTTCTGCTGTGGTGCAGTGGTTGCACAGCCTTTCCTCTACAGGGAGCCAGGTTTTCCTGTGTCTACCCTTCTCAATGGCAAGGCTGTGCTCACTGAGCCTGTACTTTGTCAAGGTTTTGATCAGTAACCATGGTCAAATAGTTAGCCACGGTGTACTGTCGATTTAGGGCCAGATAGCACTGTATTTTACTTTGTGCTTGTGCTTGTGTTTCCCAATAAGCAATGTAGTTTTGTTTTGACTGTGTTGTAATTTGGTTTATTCTGATTGATTGGATGTTCTGGTCCTGAGGTTTCAGTGTGTTAGTAGAACAGGTTTGTGAACTCAGCCCCAGGACCAGCTGGATGAGGGAACTCAAAATGTTCTTTGCTCAGCTCTTGGCATTGCAGGGCTTGGTAATGATATGAGAGGGGGTCACTGTATTTTAGATGTTTCCAAAACTTAATTGCTTTTTTTAGAGTTTTTATTATTAGTGGATATTGGCCTAATTCTGACCTGCATGCATTGTTTGTAGTTTTCCTCTGGACATGTAGGAGAATCTTACAGAACTCTGCATGCAGGGATTCAATGGGGTGTATGTCCCATTTGGTGAAATCTTGTTTTGCAAGTGGACCTCACACCTCGCTGCCATAAAGTGCAATTGGTTCAATGACACATTCAATTAGTTTTAGCCAAATCTTAATAGGTATTTCAATTTGAATTTGTTTTTTAATGGCGTAGAATGCTCTCTCTCTCTCTCTCTCTCTCTCTCTCTCTCTCTCTCTCTCTCTCATATGTCTTTTTGGTGGTGAGAACACACATACACACACTGTGTGTCTGGCTGAGGAAGTCACTCCACTACCATATGGCACAACGTTCCCCACCTTCCCCCTTCCGCCCCATCTCTCCCCCTTCCTCTAGCTTCCTCTACCATCTCTCCTCTCGCTCCCCTTGAATCTCAAACCTTATTGGCAGAACTCTGCATACAGGACTCTGGTTAAGCATCAGTAATATTACACTGATGAGCTTGAAGTAGAGGAGACAATCTGACTAGAGTAGTGTGTGTGTATGTTCATGCGTTGATGCGTGCGTACGTGCATGTGTGTGCACGTGAGCACGCGTGTGTGTGCAAGTGTGTGTGTGTATTACTGTAGCCTTCTCCTCACACCACCTCCTCTCCTCTCCATTTTATGCCTGTAATTTATTTGACTGTTACTATGGAGACACAGGGCTCAGAGAGAGCACCATCAGTGAGTGGCATTCTGAGTTCTGTTTGAACCAGAAAAAAATGAATAATGACCTGTTGATTTCTGCTAAACACGAACACTGACAAATTACTTTGCTTTGTTCGCCACAAAATATGAAATATAATTGAGCGAGACTGCTGATTGGAAAAGGATGATTCTGAAGTGAACTGATGCAAACAAAGAGAAACCAATAGATGTGAATGGTTATGATGGGTTTCTATGAGCGCTGCTTCAAACAATGAAGGTGATAGGCTTTCAGAACAAAATCTGAAATTGAAATCTGTTGACTTATTGGAGTGGTTTTTAAAGCTATTGGTGTTCCATTGTAGAGAGCATGTGTATTTTAATACTTTACCAAAGCCTAAATTGCCTTTTATGAGTACAGGCACCTTTTCTTATTCCACTTCAAGCACTAACCAGATGTAACCCCAGGTTGTTGCCAGATAATGCATGGTTTCATCCGACACGAATGAGCGGTCAGGGTAGGGAGATACAGACAGACAACCCCTCACCTGGAGAGCAGATCGGTGGAACAGCATGACACTCTGTCTGGCAACCCTGGGAGGTGTGTGTCACCTGGAGAGCAGATGGGTACCACAGCAGGACAGACTGGCCACAGAAAACCCCTGGAGAGGTGGAACAGCGGGAGGGATGGAAGGATGGAGGGATCGGGGGAGAAGAGAGGGATGGAGAGAGGTGTAGGGGAGAGGGCAAGTGGGGGTTTGGTAGGGGGAGGTGTAAAAGAGGGGGAGAGGGGGGAGAGGGAGGGAAAGGGAGGGAGGGAGGGAGGGAGAGAGGGGGATGTACAACAGTGGGACAGACTGGCATCCCTTACCCCCTCTTGGGATGGATGGAGGATGGAGAAGGGGGAAGAAGAGGAAGGAGAGGAGGAGAGAGGGATGACAGGAGGACCGACTAGGGAGAGGTTAAGGCAGGAAGAGTAAATAAGGAAAGGGAGAGGGCGCAGGAGGAGAGAAGGACATTTAGAGAATAAGGGATGTGAAGATAACGACACAAATAAACAACAAGAGAACAGCACAGGAGGAGAATAAAAGAGGAGGGGGAAGTTTTACATGCCTAAAGGACCTCTTGCCCTCTTGCTCTCTCTCTCACGCTCGCGCTCTCTTTCTACCCCCATTGACTCAGCGCTTTTATAAAAGGGCTTAGCCAGCCAGCTGTGGTCTGGACACACGCACACACACACTCGAACCAGCGGTGCATGGCCTACGTCAGCTGCGTCTAAGCTAAAGACGCCACAGAGCGGTACGTCCTTATGTTAACATCTCACCTCCATGTGTGCCCACTGCCTTATTTCCCTCATAGATGTCATTGTCCTGGCCTTATGCTACGATGGTGCTATTATAGCATTATGCTAATGTTGTCTTTTTCACCTCATGCCATTGTTTCCTTTATGTCCTTATGGCTTTATATCCCTGGTCATAGTTA
Organism: Coregonus lavaretus; assembly: GCF_964263955.1. Taxonomy (NCBI): domain Eukaryota; kingdom Metazoa; phylum Chordata; class Actinopteri; order Salmoniformes; family Salmonidae; genus Coregonus; species Coregonus lavaretus. The sequence goes on along the minus strand of NC_139990.1, from coordinate 12,750,184 downwards.
TGTTCTTATGGCTTTATATCCCTGGTCATAGTTATGTTCTTATGGCTTTATATCCCTGGTCATAGTTATGTTCTTATGGCTTTATATCCCTGGTCATAGTTATGTTCTTATGGCTTTATATCCCTGGTCATAGTTATGTCATTATGGCTTTATATCCCTGATCATAGTAATGTCCTTATGGCTTTATATCCCTGGTCATAGTTATGTTCTTATGGCTTTATATCCCTGGTCATAGTTATGTCATTATGGCTTTATATCCCTGATCATAGTAATGTCCTTATGGCTTTATATCCCTGGTCATAGTTATGTTCTTATGGCTTTATATCCCTGGTCATAGTTATGTTCTTATGGCTTTATATCCCTGGTCATAGTTATGTCCTTATGGCTTTATATCCCTGGTCATAGTTATGTCCTTATGGCTTTATATCCCTGGTCATAGTTATGTTCTTATGGCTTTATATCCCTGGTCATAGTTATGTTCTTATGGCTTTATATCCCTGGTCATAGTTATGTTCTTATGGCTTTATATCCCTGGTCATAGTTATGTTCTTATGGCTTTATATCCCTGGTCATAGTTATGTCATTATGGCTTTATATCCCTGATCATAGTAATGTCATTATGGCTTTATATCCCTGGTCATAGTTATGTTCTTATGGCTTTATATCCCTGGTCATAGTTATGTTCTTATGGCTTTATATCCCTGGTCATAGTTATGTTCTTATGGCTTTATATCCCTGGTCATAGTTATGTCATTATGGCTTTATATCCCTGATCATAGTAATGTCCTTATGGCTTTATATCCCTGGTCATAGTTATGTTCTTATGGCTTTATATCCCTGGTCATAGTTATGTTCTTATGGCTTTATATCCCTGGTCATAGTTATGTCCTTATGGCTTTATATCCCTGGTCATAGTTATGGCTTTATATCCCTGGTCATAGTTATGGCTTTATATCCCTGGTCATAGCTATGTTCTTATGGCTTTATATCCCTGGTCATAGTTATGTTCTTATGGCTTTATATCCCTGGTCATAGTTATGTTCTTATGGCTTTATATCCCTGGTCATAGTTATGCTCTTATGGCTTTATATCCCTGGTCATAGTTATGTCCATATGGCTTTATATCCCTGGTCATAGTTATGCTCTTATGGCTTTATATCCCTGGTCATAGTTATGTTCTTATGGCTTTATATCCCTGATCATAGTAATGTCCTTATGGCTTTATATCCCTGGTCATAGTTATGTTCTTATGGCTTTATATCCCTGGTCATAGTTATGTTCTTATGGCTTTATATCCCTGGTCATAGTTATGTCCTTATGGCTTTATATCCCTGGTCATAGTTATGGCTTTATATCCCTGGTCATAGTTATGGCTTTATATCCCTGGTCATAGCTATGTTCTTATGGCTTTATATCCCTGGTCATAGTTATGTTCTTATGGCTTTATATCCCTGGTCATAGTTATGTTCTTATGGCTTTATATCCCTGGTCATAGTTATGTTCTTATGGCTTTATATCCCTGGTCATAGTTATGCTCTTATGGCTTTATATCCCTGGTCATAGTTATGTCCATATGGCTTTATATCCCTGGTCATAGTTATGCTCTTATGGCTTTATATCCCTGGTCATAGTTATGTCCTTATGGCTTTATATCCCTGGTCATAGTTATGCTCTTATGGCTTTATATCCCTGGTCATAGTTATGTTCTTATGGCTTTATATCCCTGTTCATAGTAATGTTCTTATGGCTTTATATCCCTGGTCATAGTTATGGCTTTATATCCCTGGTCATAGTTATGTCCATATGGCTTTATATCCCTGGTCATAGTTATGTCATTATGGCTTCATATCCCTGATCATAGTTATGTCATTATGGCTTTATATCCCTGGTCATAGTTATGTCCTTATGGCTTTATATCCCTGGTCATAGTTATGTCCATATGGCTTTATATCCCTGGTCATAGTTATGCTCTTATGGCTTTATATCCCTGGTCATAGTTATGTTCTTATGGCTTTATATCCCTGGTCATAGTTATGGCTTTATATCCCTGGTCATAGTTATGTCCATATGGCTTTATATCCCTGATCATAGTTATGTCATTATGGCTTTATATCCCTGGTCATAGTTATGTCCATATGGCTTTATATCCCTGGTCATAGTTATGTCATTATGGCTTTATATCCCTGGTCATAGTTATGTTCTTATGGCTTTATATCCCTGGTCATAGTTATGTTCTTATGGCTTTATATCCCTGGTCATAGTTATGCTCTTATGGCTTTATATCCCTGGTCATAGTTACAGTGAGCAAAAAAAGTATTTGATCCCCTGCTGATTTTGTACGTTTGCCCACTGACAAAGAAATGATCAGTCTATAATTTTAATGGTAGGTTTATTTGAACAGTGAGAGACAGAATAACAACAACAAAAATCCAGAAAAACGCATGTCAAAAATGTTATGAATTGATTTGCATTTTAATGTGGGAAATAAGTATTTGACCCCTCTGCAAAACATGACTTAGTATTTGGTGGCAAAACCCTTGTTGGCAATCACAGAGGTCAGACGTTTCTTGTAGTTGGCCACTAGGTTTGCACACATCTCAGGAGGGATTTTGTCCCACTCCTCTTTGCAGATCTTCTCCAAGTCATTAAGGTTTCGAGGCAGACGTTTGGCAACTTGAACCTTCAGCTCCCTCCACAGAATTTCTATGGGATTAAGGTCTGGAGACTGGCTAGGCCACTCCAGGACCTTCATGTGCTTCTTCTTGAGCCACTCCTTTGTTGCCTTGGCCGTGTGTTTTAGGTCATTGTCATGCTGGAATACCCATCCACGACCCATTTTCAATGCCCTGGCTGAGGGAAGGAGGTTCTCACCCAAGATTTGACGGTACATGGCCCCGTCCATCGTCCCTTTGATGCAGTGAAGTTGTCCTGTCCCCTTAGCAGAAAAACACCCCCAAAGCATAATGTTTCCACCTCCATGTTTGACGGTGGGGATGGTGTTCTTGGGGTCATAGGCAGCATTCCTCCTCATCCAAACACGACGAGTTGAGTTGATGCCAAAGAGCTCCATTTTGGTCTCATCTGACCACAACACTTTCACCTCAGTTCTCCTCTGAATCATTCAGATGTTCATTGGCAAACTTCAGACGGGCATGTATACAGTGAGGGAAAAAAGTATTTGATCCCCTGCTGATTTTGTACGTTTGCCCACTGACAAAGAAATGATCAGTCTATAATTTTAATGGTAGGTTTATTTGAACAGTGAGAGACAGAATAACAACAAAAAAATCCAGAAAAACGCATGTAAAAATTGTATAAATTGTTTTGCATTTTAATGAGGGAAATAAGTATTTGACCCCCTCTCAATCAGAAAGATTTATGGCTCCCAGGTGTCTTTATTATAGGTAATGAGCTGAGATTAGGAGCACACTCTTAAAGGGAGTGCTCCTAATCTCAGTTTGTTACCAGTATAAAAGACACCTGTCCACAGAAGCAATCAATCAATCAGATTTCAAACTCTCCACCATGGCCAACACCAAAGAGCTCTCCAAGGATGTCAGGGACAAGATTGTAGACCTACACAAGGCTGGAATGGGTTACAAGACCATCGCCAAGCAGCTTGGTGAGAAGGTGACAACAGTTGGTGCGATTATTCGCAAATGGAAGAAACACAAAATAACTGTCAATCTCCCTCGGCCTGGGGCTCCATGCAAGATCTCACCTTGTGGAGTTGCAATGATCATGAGAACAGTGAGGAATAAGCCCAGAACTACACGGGAGGATCTTGTCAGTGATCTCAAGGCAGCTGGGACCATAGTCACCAAGAAAACAATTGGTAACACACTACGCCGTGAAGGACTGTAATCCTACAGCGCCCGCAAGATTCCCCTGCTCAAGAAAGCACATATACAAGCCCGTCTGAAGTTTGCCAATGAACATCTGAATGATTCAGAGGAGAACTGGGTGAAAGTGTTGTGGTCAGATGAGACAAAAATCGAGCTCTTTGGCATCAACTCAACTCGCCGTGTTTGGAGGAGGAGGAATGCTGCCTATGACCCCAAGTACACCATCCCCACCGTCAAACATGGAGGTGGAAACATTATGCTTTGGGGGTGTTTTTCTGCTAAGGGGACAGGACAACTTCACCGCATCAAAGGGACAATGGACGGGGCCATATACCGTCAAATCTTGGGTGAGAACCTCCTTCCCTCAGCCAGGGCATTGAAAATGGGTTGTGGATGGGTATTCCAGCTTGACAATGACCTAAAACACATGGCCAAGGCAACAAAGGAGCGGCTCCAAGGCAACAAAGGAGTGGCTCAAGAAGAAGCACATTAAGGTCCTGGAGTGGCCTAGCCAGTCTCCAGACCTTAATCCCATAGAAAATCTGTGGAGGGAGCTGAAGGTTCGAGTTGCCAAACGTCAGCCTCGAAACCTTAACAACTTGGAGAAGATCTGCAAAGAGGAGTGGGACAAAATCCCTCCTGAGATGTGTGCAAACCTGGTGGCCAACTACAAGAAACGTCTGACCTCTGTGATTGCCAACAAGGGTTTTGCCACCAAGTACTAAGTCATGTTTTGCAGAGGGGTCAAATACTTATTTCCCTAATTAAAATGCAAATCAATTGATGACATTTTTGAAATGCGTTTTTCTGGATTTTTTTGTTGTTATTCTGTCTCTCACTGTTCAAATAAACCTACCATTAAAATTATAGACTGATCATGTCTTTGTCAGTGGGCAAACGTACAAAATCAGCAGGGGATCAAATACTTTTTCCCTCACTGTATGTGCTTTCTTGAGCAGGGGGACCTTGCGGGCGCTGCAGGATTTCAGTGCTTCACGGCGTAGCGTGTTACCAATTGTTTTCTTGGTGACTATTGTCCCAGCTGCCTTGAGATCATTGACAAGATCCTCCCGTGTAGTTCTGGGCTGATTCCTCACTGTTCTCATGATCATTGCAACTCCACGAGGTGAGATCTTGCATGGAGCCCCAGGCCGAGGGAGATTGACAGTTCTTTTGTGTTTCTTCCATTTGCAAATAATCGCACCAACTGTTCTCTCTCTCACTGTTCAAATAAACCTACCATTAAAATTATAGACTGATCATTTCTTTTTCAGTGGGCAAACATACAAAATCAGCAGGGGATCAAATACTTTTTTCCCTCACTGTATGTTCTTATGGCTTTATATCCCTGGTCATAGTTATGTTCTTATGGCTTTATATCCCTGGTCATAGTTATGTTCTTATGGCTTTATATCCCTGGTCATAGTTATGTCCATATGGCTTTATATCCCTGATCATAGTTATGTCCATATGGCTTTATATCCCTGGTCATAGTTATGTTCTTATGGCTTTATGTCCCTGGTCATAGTTATGTCCATATGGCTTTATATCCCTGGTCATAGTTATGTTCTTATGGCTTTATATCCCTGGTCATAGTTATGTCCATATGGCTTTATATCCCTGATCATAGTTATGTCCATATGGCTTTATATCCCTGGTCATAGTTATGTTCTTATGGCTTTATATCCCTGGTCATAGTTATGTCCATATGGCTTTATATCCCTGGTCATAGTTATGTCCATATGGCTTTATATCCCTGGTCATAGTTATGTCCATATGGCTTTATATACCTGGTCATAGTAATGTTCTTATGGCTTTATATCCCTGGTCATAGTTATGTTCTTATGGCTTTATATCCCTGGTCATAGTTATGTTCTTATGGCTTTATATCCCTGGTCATAGTTATGTCCATATGGCTTTATATCCCTGGTCATAGTTATGTCCATATGGCTTTATATCCCTGGTCATAGTTATGTCCATATGGCTTTATATCCCTGGTCATAGTAATGTTCTTATGGCTTTATATCCCTGGTCATAGTTATGTTCTCATGGCTTTATATCCCTGGTCATAGTTATGTTCTTATGGCTTTATATCCCTGGTCATAGTTACGTTCTTATGTCCTTCTGGTCTTATGTCCCATTCTGGTCCTTCTTATGGCCTCTTATCCATTTAATGCCCTGGGGCCATAGGTATCAAGCATCTCAGAGTAGCAGTGCTGATTTAGGATCAGTTTCACCTTTTAGATCCCAATTAATAAGATTACATAGACAGGGGGGGACCTGATCCTAGATCAGCACCACTCTGAGTTGTGGTACGGTCCCTGATGTCTATAGTCTAGCTGTGTGTCACTGTTGGCGATAATGATTTTACCTTTTCATTGTCTCATGGTTGTATGAACGGAACAAATGGAGTGAAGTGGACATTGATGTAATAAAGCCTGTAATAAAACACATTACGGACAGGTTCAACCGATAAATCATGATTCTATAAAACAATAACTACAAATTTGATTCCACATTAGGACAATTCTGTTATGAAATAAACATTGAATATGCTTGACTGTGACTAATGTGTGTGTGTGTGTGTGTGTGTGTGTGTGTGTGTGTGTGACTAATGACGTTTTGATTGGCTATGATTAGTGTGTAGTGTTAGCAGTTAGCAGATGTGTGTGTTATGAGTGCCTGGGGCTAGCTATGCTACGCTAGCAGGTTTCTCCCTCCTCCAGTCACCATAATGAGAAGACAATTAGAAATACACACTCATAACTACAGGGGTGCTACCACGAGGAGAGCATCCCTTAGCCTTGGGGTGGGTAGATCAATCTGAAACACACATGCATGCACACAGGCACTCTCTCTCACACACACACACACACACACACACACACACACAGAGAGAGAGTTCCCTAACCCTTGCATAAAGGATGGGGTTGATGTGAAGGTAGATACCTTTTTGCTTACTGTAGTTCCCCTCTCTCCCTTCTACCCCGTTAATGGTCTTATATAACACAAATCAAGTGAGCAGGTGACTCAGACCACAACATGCGGAAGCATTACGATGGGGGTTGAGCTCCAGAGTTCCTCTGTAGAGATGGGAGAACCTTCCAGAAGGACAACCATCTCTGAGGCACTCCACCAATCAGGTATTTATGGTAGAGTGGCCAGACGGAAGCCACTCCTCAGTAATAGGTACATGACAGCCCGCTTAGAGTTTGCCAAAAGGCATCTAAAGATGCTCAGACCATGAGAAACAAGATTCTCTAGTCTGATGAAACCAATACTGAACTCTTTGGCCTGAATGTGGACTACAGGGGAAAAAAAGAGGACTGAGCATGCCCCCATTCTCATCGATGGGGCTGTCGTGGAACAGGTTGAGAGCTTCAAGTTCCTTGGTGTCCACATCAACAACAAACTATCATGGTCCAAACACACCAAGAAAGTCGTGAAGAGGGCACGACAAAGCCTATTCCCCCTTAGGAGACTGAAAAGATTTGGCATGGGTCCTCAGATCCTCAAAAGGTTCTACAGCTGCACCATCGAGAGCATCCTGCCTGGTATGGCAACTGCTTGGCCTCCGACCGCAAGGCACTACAGAGGGTAGTGCGTACGGCCCAGTACATCACTGGGGCCAAGCTTCCTGCCATCCAGGACCTCTATACCAGGCGGTGTCAGAGGAAGACCCTAACAATTGTCAAAGACTCCAGCCACCCTAGTCATAGACTGTTCTCTCTGCTACCGCACGGCAAGCGGTACCGGAGCGCCAAGTCTAGGTCCAAAAGGCTTCTTAACAGCTTCTACCCCCAAGCCATAAGACTCCTGAACAGCTAATCATGGCTACCCAGACTATTTGCAACCGTCAAGTCTGGAGGAAACCTGGCACCATCCCTACAGTGAAGCATGGGGGTGGCAGCATCATGCTGTGGGGATGTTTTTCAGCGGCAGGGACTGGGAGACTAGTCAGAGGATCGAGGGAAAGATGAACGGAGGAAAGTACAGAGAGATCCTTGATGAAAACCTGCTCCAGAGCACTCAGTTCCTCAGACTGGGGTAAAGGTTCACTTTCCAACAGGACAACGACCCTAAGCACACAGCCAAGACAATGCAGGAGTGGCTTACGGAAAATTACTTGAATGTCCTTGAGTGACCCAGCCAGAGCTTGGACTTGAACCCGATCGAACATCTCTGGAGAGACCTGAAAATAGCTGTGCAGCGACACTCCCCATCCAACCTGACAGAGCTTGAGAGGATCTGTAGAGAAGAATGGGAGAAACTCCCCAAATACAGGTGTGCCAAGTTTGTAGCGTCATACCCAAGAAGACTCAAGGCTGTGATCGCTGCCAAAGGTGCTTCAACAAAGTACTGAGTAAAGGGTCTGAATGCTGAATGCTGTGGGGATGCTGATTTGGAAAGGCACACACCTGTCTATAATGGCGCCGGAGGGGATGGCTGCCGTTTTAAGGGCTCCTAACCAGCTGCGCTATTATTATTATTTTTTTCATTGTTTGTAACTTATTTTGTACATAATGTTGCTGCTACCATCTCTTACGACCAAAAATAACTTCTGGATATCAGAACAGCGATTACTCACCTCGAAATGGACGAAGATGTATTATTTAATGAGGATATACTGCTTCCCAGAGACCAGGCCCAAATCCCCGTCATTCACGTGAAGAAAAAACGGAAATAGAGGGGGCGGAGAGTGGGGTGCCTTGTGAGAATTAGTCCGCGAGTGGGTAACCCTCCTCTATTATCCGTTCTATTGGCCAACTTGCAATCATTGGAAAATAAACTGGATGATCTCCTTTCGAGATGATCCTACCAACAGGACATTAAAACCTGTAATATCTTATGTTTCACCGAGTCGTGGCTGAACGACGACACGGATAATATAGAGCTGGCTGGGTTTTCCATGCATCGGCAGGACAGTACAGCTACGTCTGGTAAGACGAGGGGTGGGGGTGTATGTCTATTTGTCAATAACAGCTGGTGTGCAATGTCTAATATTAAAGAAGTCTCGAGGTATTGCTCGCCTGAGGTGTAGAGTACCTCATGATAAGCCGTTGACCACACTATCTACCAAGAGCGTTTTCATCTATATTATTCATAGGATAGAAGGATTACTTTATCCTATCCTAGGTATTCCTTAAAGAGGTGGGGTTTCAAATGTCTCCGGAAGGTGGTGAGTGACTCCGCTGTCCTGGCGTCGTGAGGGAGCTTGTTCCACCATTGGGGTGCCAGAGCAGCGAACAGTTTTGACTGGGCTGAGCGGGAACTATGCTTCCGCAGAGGAAGGGGAGCCAGCAGGCCAGAGGTGGATGAACGCAATGCCCTCGTTTGGGTGTAGGGACTGATCAGAGCCTGAAGGTACAGAGGTGCCGATCCCCTCACAGCTCCATAGGCAAGCACCATGGTCTTGTAACAGATGCGAGCTTCAACTGGAAGCCAGTGGAGTGTGCGGAGGAGCGGGGTGACGTGAGAGAACTTGGGAAGGTTGAACACCAGACGGGCTGCGGCATTCTGGATGAGTTGTAGGGGTTTAATGGCACAGGCAGGGAGCCCAGCCAACAGGGAGTTGCAGTAATCCAGACGGGAGATGACAAGTGCCTGGATTAGGACCTGTGCCGCTTCCTGTGTAAGGCAGGGTCGTACTCTCCGAATGTTGTAGAGCATGAACCTGCAGGATCGGGTCACCGCCTTGATGTTAGCGGAGAACGACAGGGTGTTGTCCAGGGTCACGCCAAGGCTCTTCGCACTCTGGGAGGAGGACACAACGGAGTTGTCAACCGTGATGGCGAGATCATGGAACGGGCAGTCCTTCCCCGGGAGGAAGAGCAGCTCCATCTTGCCAGGGTTCAGCTTGAGGTGGTGATCCGTCATCCATACTGATATGTCTGCCAGACATGCAGAGATGCGATTCGCCACCTGGTTATCAGAAGGGGGAAAGGAGAAGATTAGTTGTGTATCGTCAGCGTAGCAATGATAGGAGAGGCCATGTGAGGATATGACAGAGCCAAGTGACTTGGTGTATAGGGAGAATAGGAGAGGGCCTAGAACTGAGCCCTGGGGGACACCAGTGGTGAGAGCACGTGGTGCGGAGACAGCTTCTCGCCACGCCACTTGGCAGGAGCGACCGGTCAGGTAGGACGCAATCCAGGAGTGAGCCGCGCCGTAGATGCCCAGCTCAGAGAGGGTGGAGAGGAGGATCTGATGGTTCACAGTATCAAAGGCAGCAGACAGGTCTAGAAGGACAAGAGCAGAGGAGAGAGAGTTAGCTTTAGCAGTGCGGAGAGCCTCCGTGACACAGAGAAGAGCAGTCTCAGTTGAATGACCAGTCCTGAAACCTGACTGGTTTGGATCAAGAAGGTCATGTGGCAAAGAGCTTCCTAGGGTTAGAGGCAGATGCTTGGAATTTAGAGTGGTAGAAAGTGGCCTTAGCAGCAGAAACAGATGAAGAAAATGTAGAGAGGAGGGAGTGAAAAGATGCCAGGTCGGCAGGGAGTTTAGTTTTCTTCCATTTCCGCTCCGCTGCCCGGAGCTCTGTTCTGTGAGCTCGCAATGAGTCATCAAGCCACGGAGCTGGAGGGGAGGACCGAGCTGGCCGGGAGGATAGGGGACACAGAGAGTCAAAGGATGCAGAAAGGGAGGAGAGGAGGGTTGAGGAGGCAGAATCAGGAGATTGGAGGGAGAAGGATTGAGCAGAGGGAAGAGATGATAGGATGGAAGAGGAGAGAGTAGTGGGAGAGAGAGAGCGAAGGTTGCGGCGGCGCATTACCATCTGTGTAGGGGCAGAGTGAGTAGTGTTGGAAGAGAGCGAGAGAGAAAAGGATACAAAGTAGTGGTCGGAGACATGGAGGGGAGTTGCAGTGAGATTAGTAGAAGAGCAGCATCTAGTAAAGATGAGGTCAAGCGTATTGCCTGCCTTGTGAGTAGGGGGGGACGGTGAGAGGGTGAGGTCAAAAGAGGAGAGGAGTGGAAAGAAGGAGGCAGAGAGAAATGAGTCAAATGTAGACGTAGGGAGGTTGAAATCCCCCAAAACTGTGAGGGGTGAGCCATCCTCAGGAAAGGAACTTATCAAGGCGTCAAGCTCATTGATGAACTCTCCAAGGGAACCTGGAGGGCGATAGATGACAAGGATATTAAGCTTAAATGGGCTAGTGACTGTGACAGCATGGAATTCAAATGAGGAGATAGACAGATGGGTTAGGGGAAAAATTGAGAATGTCCACTTGGGAGAGATGAGGATTCCTGTGCCACCACCCCTCTGACCAGATACTCTCGGGGTATGCGAGAACACATGGTCAGACGAGGAGAGAGCAGTAGGAGTAGCAGTGTTTTCAGTGGTAATCCATGTTTCCGTCAGCGCCAGGAAGTCGAGGGACTGGAGGTTAGCATAGGCTGGGATGAAGTCAGCCTTATTGGCAGCAGAACGGCAGTTCCAGAGGCTGCCTGAGACCTGGAACTCCAGGTGTGGGGTGCGTGCAGGGACCACCAGGTTAGAGAGGCAGCAGCCACGCGGTGTGAGGCGTTTGTGTAGCCTGTGCGGAGAGGAGAGAACAGGGATAGGCAGAGGCATAGTTGACAGGCTGTAGCAAATGGCTACACTACAGGACTGTTTTGCTAGCACAGACTGGAATATGTTCCATGACTCATCCAATGTCATTGAAGAGTATACTCAGTCACTGGCTTCATCAATAAGTGCATCGACGTCGTCATCCCCACAGTGACTGTACGTACATATCCCAACCAGAAGCCATGGATTACAGGCAACATCCGCACTGAGCTAAAGGCTAGAGCTGCCGCTTTCAAGGAGTGGGACACTAATCCGGATGCTTATAAGAAATCCCGCTATGCCCTCAGACGAACCATCAATCAGGGAAAGCGTCAATACAGGACTAAGGTTGAATCCTACTACACCGGCTCTGACGCTCGTCGGATGTGGCAGGGCTTGCAAACTATTACAGACTACAAAGGGAAACCCAGCCGCAAGCTGCCCAGTGATGCGAGCCTACCAGACGAGCTAAATGCATTTTATGCTCGCTTCGAGGCAAGCAACACTGAAGCATGCATGAGAGCACCAGCTGTTCAGGACGACTGTGTGATCATGCCCTCCATAGCCGATGTGAGCAAGACCTTTAAACAGGTCAACATTCACAAGGCCGTGGGGCCGGACGGATTACCAGGACATGTACTCAGAGCATGCGCGGACCAACCGTCAAGTGTCTTCACTGACATTTTCAACCTCTCCCTGACTGAGTCTGTAATACCTACATGTTTCAAGCAGACCACAATAGTCCCTGTGCCCAAGAAAGCGAAGGTAACCTGCCTAAATGACTACCGCCCGTAGCACTCACATTGGTAGCCATGAAGTGCTTTGAAAGGCTGGTCATGACTCACATCAACACCATCATCCCGGAAACCCTAGACCCACTCCAATTCGCATACCGCCCCAACAGATCCACAGATGACGCAATCTCAATCGCACTCCACACTGCCCTTTACCACCTGGACAAAAGGAACACCTATGTGAGAATGCTGTTCATTGACTACAGCTCAGCGTTCAACACCATAGTGCCCACAAAGCTCATCACTAAGCTAAGGACCCTGGGACTAAACACCTCCCTCTGCAACCGGATCCTGGACTTCCTGGCGGGCCTCCCCCAGGTGGTAAGGGTAGACAACAACACATCTGCCACGCTGATCCTCAACACTGGGGCCCCTCAGGGGTTCGTGCTTAGTCCCCTCCTGTTCTCCCTGTTCACCCACGACTGCGTGGCCAAGCACGACTACAACACCATCATTAAGTTTGCTGACGACACAACAGTGGTAGGCCTGATCACTGACAACGATAAGACAGCCTATAGGGAGGAGGTCAGAGACCTGGCAGTGTGGTGCCAGGACAACAACCGCTCCCTAAATGTGAGCAAGACAAAGGTGCTGATCGTAGACTACAGGAAAAGGAGGGCCGAACAGGCTGCCATTAACATCGACGGGGCTGTAATGGAGCGGGTCGAGATTTTCAAGTTCCTTGGTGTCCACATCACCAACAAACTATCATGGTCCAAACACACCAAGACAGTCGTGAAGAGGGCATGACAACACCTTTTCCCCCTCAGGAGACTGAAAATATTTGGCATGGGTCCCCAGATCCTCAAAAAGTTGTACAGCTGCACCATCAAGAGCATCCTGAACGATTGCATCACCGCCTGGTATGGCAACTGCTCGGCATCCAACCGTAAAATGGTTTTTGCTTCATCATTATGGGGTATTTTGTGTAGATTGATGAGGGTAAAAAACAGTTTAATCAATTTTAGAATAACGCTGTAACGTAACAAAATGTGGAAAAAGTCAAGGGGTCTGAATACTTTCTGAATGCACTGTATGTACATGAAGGCAGTGTACAGTAACTAGGCATGTGCGTGTGTGTATGTTTGTTTGTGTTGTGTCGGAATGCGTGTGTGCTACGTGTGTTTGTGTGCGTATGTAGTGTTTGAATGTGCGAAGGATTTATGTGGGAGTAACAGTGTAGTGTGTGGGGGTGAGTGTGTATATGGTGTGTGTATAAAGTCTGGTGAGTGTGCATAGGGTCAGTGCAAGATAGAGTCAGTGCAGATAGTTCGGGTACCATTATTTGACTATTTAGTAGTCTGGCTTGGGGGTAGAAGCTAACTCAGAGCCTGTTGGTCCGAGAGCAGATGCTCCGGTACCGTTTGCCGGACGGTAGCAGACTGAACAGTCTATGGCTTGGGTGGCTGGAGTATTTGGCAATTTTTCGGGCCTTCCTCTGGTATAGAGGTCCTGGATGGCAGGGAGCTCGGCCCCAGTGATGTACTGGGCTGTCCGCACCACCATTTGTTGCACTTTGCGGTCAATGGCGGTGCAATTGCCATATCAAGCGGTGATGCAGACAGTTAAGATGCTGTTGATGGTGCAGCTGTATAACTTTTTGAGGATCTTAGGGCCCATGTCAAATCTTTTCAGCCTCCTGAAGGGGAAAAGGTTCTGCCGTACCCTCTTCACAACTGTGCGGGTGTGTGTGGACCATGTTAAGTCCTTAGTGATGTGGACGTGAAGGAACTTAAACCTCTCGACCCGCTCCACAACAGCCCAGGCTCAGTGGGAGGGTGCTGGAGTATTAAGAACAGGAGTACCAATCATTTTGACACCTATCTTTTTTGGATTTTTTTTATTACTTGTTAGACAAAATATCTGAGCAATTGTATTAGTATAAAATAATATATTTTTTAAAAATTGCATACAATATTTCTCAGTATTAGTGTTATTTATTTTATACACTCTTTTTTGCTATTCTTTATCAAGGATGCCATTCGTTTTGGACCTGACTGTACTGTGAGTTGACCTGACATTTGTCTGTTTCTTTCTGTATTGAACCTTTTATGAGGCAATGTGTAGGAGGGTTGTTCTAGTGCAAAAATAAAATAAAATTAAAATAAAATAAAAATACCTCTTGTAAAGTGGTTATCCCACTGGCTATAAGGTGAATGCACCAATTTGTAAGTCGCTCTGGATAAGAGCGTCTGCTAAATGACGTAAATGTAAATGTACTTTCTCTCTTCCTTCTCTCTCCTTTCTCCCTCTCCTCTCTCTCTCTCCTCCCTCTCCTCTACCTCCTCTCTCTCTCCCCTATCTCCCTATGTCCCTCTCCTCCCTCTCCTCCCCTCTACCTCCTCTCTCTCCCCTATCTCCCTATGTCCCTCTCCTACCTCTCCTCTCCTTTACCGCCTCACTCTTTTCAAATTATTTGTGGATCGCTGTAATCTGAGGGAAATATGTGTCTCTAATATGGTCATACATTTGGCACGAGGTTAGGAAGTGCAGCTCAGTTTCCACCTCATTTTGTGGGCAGTGTGCACATAGCCTGTCTTCTCTTGAGAGCCAGGTCTGCCTACGGCGGCCTTTCTCAATTGGGTCAGTCACAGTGGTCAGGTGTTCTGCCACTGTGTACTCTCTGTTTAGGGCCAAATAGCATTCTAGTTTGCTCTGTTTTTTTGTTTGTTCTTTCCAATGTGTCAAGTAATTCTTTTTTAGTTTTCTCATGATTTGGTTGGGTCTAATTGTGTTGTTGTTGTTGTTGTCCTGGGGCTCTGTGAGGTCTGTTTGTGTTTGTGAACAGAGCCCCAGGACCAGCTTACTTAGGGGACTCTTCTCCAAGTTCATCTCTCTGTAGGTGATGGCTTTGTTATGGAAGGTTTGGGAATCGTTTCCTTTTAAGTGGTTATAGAATTTAACGGCTCTTTTCTGGATTTTGATCATTAGCGGGTATTGGCCTAATTCTGCTCTGCATGCATTATTTGGTGTTTTACGTTGTACACGGAGGATGTTTTTGCAGAATTCTGCATGCAGAGTCTCAATTTGGTGTTTGTTCCATTTTGTGAATTCTTGGTTGGTGAGTGGACCCTAGACCTCACAACCATAAAGGGCAATGGGTTCTATAACTGATTCAAGTATTTTTAGCCAGATCCTAATTGGTATCTCTCTCCTCCCTCTCCTCCCCTCTACCTCCTCTATCTCTCCCCTATCTCCCTATGTATCTCTCCTCTCTCTCCTCCCTCTCCTACCTCTCCTCCCTCTCCTCCCCTCTACCTCCTCTCTCTCCCCTATCTCCCTATGTCTCTCTCCTCTCTCTCCTCCCTCTCCTCCCTCTCCTCCCCTCTACCTCCTCTCTCTCTCCCCTATCTCCCTATGTCCCTCTCCTCTCTTCTCTCCCTCCTCTCCCCTCCTTTCCTACTTCTCCCCCTCTTCACCCTCTCACTTTCTCCCCTCTCCTATTCTCTCCCCCTCTCCTCTCCTCTCCCGCTCATCCCTCCACCTGTCTCTGTTGCAGACATGACCTAGAAGTAAAAGGTCATGGTACGCATAATTTATAACCTTCCCCTGCCTGGCCCTGTGAGACCCTGGTGGTTGCTATGGGAGACCAACCAACGAGAAAGAGTGGTTACATGCTGCCACCACTGTCAGGACAGGCTAGAGCTTAATCACAGACACAAACACACACAAAGACATACACATAGACGCTCGGACACACAAATGCTTGCACACACACACGCTCCCGAGTGGCGCAGCTGTCTAAGACACTGCATCTCAGTGCTAGAGGCGTCACTACAGACCCTGGTTCGATTCCAGGCTGTATCACAATCCGGCCGTGATTGGGAGTCCCATAGGGCGGTGCTCAATTGGCCCAGCGTCACGTCGGGGCAGGCCATCATTGTAAATAAGAATTTGTAAATAAGAATTTGTTCTTAACTGACTTGCCTGGTAAAATAAATAAAAATGTAAATATAAACTTTAAGTGCATAAAGAGAGAGGACAAAGTCCTTAAAATGTATAATATGTCACTATTTTACAGTCAGTCGACAAATACAACAATTATGTGTTGGCTTTCACGGGAAGTGAAGACATTGTTATTTAAAGGTAAATTGAACGTTTCTTGACTCTCCTTTGTGCATTCCAAATGACACCTTATTCCCTATGGGCCCTGGTCAAAAGAAGTGCACTATAAAGGGAATAGGGTGCCATTTTGAATACCCTCCTTTTTATTCCATCTCTGCTAAATAGCTGTGTGCTTATCACCAAGGTCATTAGCCAAGTCAATGGCAATGGCAGATAACAATCTTCACTCACTATAATTACTGTTCTTTCAATCTGTTCAAACTGTGAAGATATTGAATGGAAATATTGACCGTTTTCAGTTCATGGTCATGTTACTGAAGGAAAGCACATATATTACCAAAACCATGGCTCAGACTAGGAGGGACAACTATGCGTCACATACTTACTGAGCTTATTTTTTTATTTTATTTTACCTTTATTTAACTAGGCAAGTCAGTTAAGAACAAATTCTTATTTACAATGACGGCCTACACCGTGAGTTCAATGAGACAATAAGCGGAGGCTGAAACATTTTCTAAAAACATAGAGGCTGTTTTCCAAACTTTCAAGATTCTTGGGACATTCGAAGGACTTTCTGTACCTGAAATGTACAAACACAACAAAAGCATCCTGAGTTTCTGTAATATTGTTACAGGAAACTACAAACTATACAAACTGCCACACCAACACATCACAGTAGGGGTCTAGATCTATTCCTCCACCATCCAATTATTCTGCTAATTCTAACAATGGACATGTCAATGGCATTCTTGGTTGTCTAAAGAGCCATAACCAATGTGGTAGAAAAATCTGCGAAAGACAAGGCTCTTAGGAGATGATTTGTTGAAGCCAATGATTCAGAACAGACTGATGATTCTTACTGAGTTTTCAACCAGACTTTTAAATGAAACCAGGGTAGCTTTTACTCAGAAGACATAAAATATTTACTTATTTTATCCTTAATAATAGATACAGTATTACTCATACTACTAATCTCTCTCTCTCTCTCTCTCTCTCTCTCTCTCTCTCTCTCTCTCTCTCTCTCTCTCTCTCTCTCTCTCTCTCTCTCTCTCTCTCTCTCTCTCTCTCTCTCTCTCTCTCTCTCTCTCTCTCTCTCTCTCTCTCTCTCTCTCTCTCTCTCTCTCTCTCTCTCTCTCTCTCTCTCTCTCTCTCTCTCTCTCTCTCTCTCGTTCTCTCTCCCTCTCTTGATAATGTATTCAGTATTATTAATTCACTTTCCATCCCCACAGTCAAGGCAGGACACAGCCATCCACTATCTAATATATCTAATATATATTCTAATCTATGTCATTTTATATTGATATACGAATTAAAGAACATAATAATCTTCCAGCTCTCCCTCCTCCTCTCTCCCCTCCTCTCCATCTGATGTCTGTCAGTCATCAAAATGAGCAGCAGTGTCTCTCCTCCCTCTTTCCAACACAACAGGATCCATCCCTCCTCACCCTTCCTCCCTCACTCCTTCCTTCGCTCCCACGCAACAGGAGATAATCGATCTCTGGTAGAACCGCTGTTTGAAACACACTGGGGAATCATAACCCCGCAGAACCTGCCAGACCTCATCAGAACCACTGACACTCAACAGTTGACAAAGAACCATTGATATAGAACCCCTTCTATAGAACCACTGCTTTAGAACCACTTTCATAGAACCACTGCTGTAGAACCCCTTCCATAGAACCACTACTATAGAACCACTTCGTGCTTAGCAACCAGAATTATTGAGTTCTGAGATTATTATTGTTTTCACATTAGTAATGGCACGGATCAGACTTTGCCCTTTCGCTTCTCTCTTTACTGTTGCTCTGAGTCTGGTCTCATGTGAAGGCCTGTCAAGACCCTGTCAGATATTATAGATTGATGATTTGATACTTTCTTGACCAGTTAGGAATGTTATTTAGTTGCCCAGTTCAGATGAAGGAGAGGAGACGAGGAGAGGAAGCTAGTGAGATCATGGTACCAGAGATTCAGTCTCATCTGGATGATGTAATAGATTTCCCATCAACCCTCTCTAGTGAGGCACCACTCTAAGACGAGAGAAGTTTGAAACGTTATAGCATATTTATAGTCCTTTATCAGTCAGTCTAGCTATATAAATAAGTCATACCTTCTTCCAGACGGTAGGAGCTACATGGTTAAGCCTGGGAGAGGAGAGAGGGAGATTGAGGAGAGAGAGGTAGATGAGAGAGATAGTGGTGGAGGAAAGGAAGGGAGGAGAGAACTAGGCAGGGAAGATAGAGAGAAGAGGCAGTAGGGAGGAGAGGTAGAGGGTAGAGAGGGTAGAGGATGAGAGGAGAGAGGCAAAGAGAGAACAGAAGGGCATGTGGTAGGAAGAGTACTGTGGATCTAGGGGAGCAGAACACAGAAAGAGACAGGCCTGTCACAATGGATGAGTCTCTATGGAGATCTCTGCTAGTGGAAGTGAAAAAAGGGGTAGAAAAATAGAAAAAATAGAGTGAAACTAGAAAAAATTAAGACTGGTGGTAAAGGAGAAGGTCTTAAAAGATAAAAGCAAAGAAATCACCACACACTTCCCCTTTTGAGAATCACATTCGTCCTGGACCACTTGATTTTGATCACGGATTGATTCCTAAAAGAGAAGTACATTCTATGCTGCATAGTAATGTTTCTGTCCTATAGTTTTTGACCAGCAGTTGATTGTGGATTTTGTTTGCTTCACAAGTGTTTGAATGTGTTGTTACAATAAGGTGTTAGTGTTGGAGCAATTGAGTACATTGTTATTTATTTGCTTTGGTGTCCATCTCTCTCTCCCATTGTTCAAAGTTTTCTATGATAACAGTGTGTGATATACTGGCAGTTATGAGTTTATTACCATGAAAGTGATTCTTTATCACGAGGATTCATCTGCAATATGATTTATTACTACAGGATTCTCCATCATCTAAAGAGATAGAGCTAAATACATCCACAGAAAACCTCTATCTCCTTCTCTCCCCCTCTATCTTTCCATCTCTCGCTCTCTGTCCGTCTCTCTCTGTCTTTCTCGCTTTCTCTTCCTCTTTTCCTTATGTCATTTATTTATCCTTCTCTGTCTTTCTCTCTCCCAGTCTCCTTTCTATTCCTTCCCTACCCCCCACAGTGCAGCTACATTGTTCTCCTTGTTAATTTCTCCAGATCGTTTTATTACCATACAGTAATAACTCCCTAGGGGACAACTCAGTCTGGAACGTTAACAGTTAAAATATATGACAGGTAATCACTTATTCATTCTAATTAGTTCTCTCCTTCCATCCATCCTTCCTTCCATCCATCCATCCATCCATCCATCCATCCATCCTTTCTTTCCTCTTCCTTTTATTTCTCCACCCTTCTCA
The DNA here is from genome assembly GCF_964263955.1 of Coregonus lavaretus. Taxonomy (NCBI): domain Eukaryota; kingdom Metazoa; phylum Chordata; class Actinopteri; order Salmoniformes; family Salmonidae; genus Coregonus; species Coregonus lavaretus. The sequence goes on along the minus strand of NC_139990.1, from coordinate 12,730,596 downwards.
TTTCCTCAATTATCATATCCTCTTTCATAATAACAATAATACATTATATTTAATAATAAAATATATGCCATTTAGCAGATGCTTTTATCCAAAGCGATTTACAGTCATGCGTGCATACATTTTATGTATGGGTGGTCCCAGGAATTGAACCGAGTATCCTGGCATTGCAACTTGCAAGTGCCTTGCACTACCAACTGAGCTACAGAGGACCAGTGTTCTATATCCAACGCTTTAATAATTCAAGTTTAATACTGATCCCCGTCAGATTGGCACATTAATAGTGCAACTGTATGAAAGACAGGCAATAAGATGTTAATCATTGCCTCTATTGAACGCATCTTCTTCCCTTCCTCACCCCTCTTTTATTAAACCGTCTCTCTCCCCTCTTAGGTGTGGCGTCATTATTCCCATATATTAATGCTGTGTATTGAATGGCATGCAGAGAATTTCGCTAGCACAGACTGGAATACGTTCCGGGATTCATCCGATAACATTGAGGAGTTTACCACATTAGTCACCAGCTTCATTAATAAGTGCATCGCCAACGTCATCCCCACAGTGACCGTACATATCCCAAACAGAAGCCACGGATTACAGGCAATATCCGCACAGAGCTAAATGCTAGAGCTGCCACTTTCAAGGAGCGGGACACTAATCCGGCACTTATAAGAAATCCCACTAAAACCTCAGATGAGCCATCAAACTGGCAAAGCGTCAATACAGGACTAAGATCGAATCCTACTACGCTGGCTCTGATGCTTGTCGGATGTGGCAGGGCTTGCAAACGATCACAGATTACAAAGGGAAATCCTGCTGCAAGTTGCCCAGTGACGTGAGCCTACCAGACAAGCTAAATACCTTCTATGCTCGCTTCGAGGCAACCATACACCATACATGAGAGCACCAGCTGTTTCGAACGACTGTGTGATCTCGCTCTCCGTAGCCTATGTAAGTAAGACCTTTAAACAGGTTAACATTCACAAGGCCGTGGGGCCAGATTGATTACCAGGATGCGTACTCAGAGCATGCGGATCCTGGACTTCCTGACTGCCCCAGGTGGACTTACTGGCGGCCCCAGGTGGTGAAAGTGGGGTGGGTAAGCAACAACACATCCACTACGCTGACCCTCAACATGAGGGCCCCTCCTGTACTCCCTGTTCACCCACGACTGAGTGGCCACGCACGACTCCAACACCATCATTAAGTTTGCTGACGACACAACGATGGTAGGCTTGATCACCAACGATGATGAGACAGCCTATAGGGAGGAGGTCAGTGACCTGGCAGTGTGGTGCCAGGACAACAACCTTTCCATCAACGTCAGCAAGGCAAAGGAGCTGATCGTGGACTACAGGAAACGGAGGGCCGAGCACACCCCCATCCACATGGGCTGTAGTGGATCGGGTCGCTTCAAGTTCCTCTGTGTCCACATCACTAAGGAATTAACATGGTCCACACACACCAACACAGTCGTGAAGAAGGCACGCAAACGCCTCTTCCCCCTCAGGAGGCTGAAAAGATTTGGCATTGGCCCTCAGATCCTCAAAAGGTTATACAGCTGCACCATTGAGAGCTCTTCGCTGGCTGCATCACAACTTGGTATGGCAACTGCTTGGCATCCGACCGCAAGGCGCTAAAGAGGGTAGTGCATACGGCCCAGTATTGCTGTGTACAGGATCGGTGCTTTATTAGAGAGCCTCATTAAGACATGGTTAATCTATTTATCATAATTGAATCGAGCCACACAGTGCTGTAGGACCTCTATACTAGGCGGTGTCAGAGGAAGGACCTAAAAAAATGAATGGCAAGCGGTACCGATGCACCAAGTCTGGAACCAACAGGACCCTGAACAGCTTTTACCCCCAAATAGCTACCCGGACAACCTACATTGACCCCCTTTTGCACTAACTCTTTTGACTCATCACATACACTGCTGCTACTGCTTATTATCTATCCTGTTGCCAAGTCACTTAACCCTACCTATATGTACATACAGTATCTACCTCAATTACCTCGTACCACTGCACATCGACTCAGTACTACTACCCCGTGAACAGTGCCTTCAGAAAGTACTCACACCTCTAGACTTTTTCCACATTTTGTTGTGTTACAGCCCGAATTTAAAATTGATTACATTTAGATTTGTCACTGGCCTACACACAAAACCCCATAATGTCAAAGTAGAATTATGTTTTTTGTCATTTTTACAAAGTCAATAAGTATTCAACCCCTTTGTTATGGCAAGCCTAAATAAGTTCAGGATCATGGACTCACGTGTGCACGTGTGCAATAATAGTGTTTATTTAATATGATTTTTGAATGACTACCTCATCTCTGTGCCCCACACAAACAATTATCTGTAAGGTCCCCCAGTCGAGCAGTGAATTTCAAGCACAGATTCAACACAAAGACCAGGGAGGTTTTTTAAAAAGGCAAACATTGACTATCCCTGTGAGCACGGTGAAATTATTAATTACACTTTGGGTGGTGTATCAATACACCCAGTCACTACAAAGATACAAGTATCCTTCCTAACTCAGTTGCCAGAGAGGAAGGAAACCACTCAAGGACTTCACCATGAGGCCAATGGTGACTTTAAAACAGTTACAGAGTGTAATGGCTGTTATAGGAGAAAAATGAGGATGGCTCAACAACATTGTAGTTACTCCACAATACTAACCTAATTGACAGAGTGAAAAGAAGGAAGGCTGTACAGAATAAAAAATAATCCAAAACATGCATATTGTTTGCAACAAGGCACTAAAGTAATACTGCAAAAAATGCTAACTTTTTTTCCTGAATACAAAGTCTTATGTTTGGGGCATATCCAATGCAACACATTACTGAGTACCACTCTCCATATTTTCAAGCATAGTGGTGGCTGCATCATGTTATGGTTATGCTTGTAATCGTTAAAGGTCCCACACAGTCATCCTATTTCTCAAGTAAAAATTGCCTTTGAATGACCAAACCATCACCCATAATAAGTTTACACTATTAAAATGCTCAGAATTTAATTTGTTTGATATTTTCTCTCATCTCTAACTATCAGGAAGCCTGAAAGAATCGGCTGAGTGGGCGGGGAGCTTATATTAATGAGCTCGCTTTGAATGGCAGCTCTTTGAAACACCCTTGTGGTCGTTGCAAGGTAACAAGGTAAGCAATGGGCCACATGTCATTGATGACCAGGTGAACAATGGGCCACATGTCATTCCAAGCGTAAATAATATACCTCACCCCATTTTCTCTGCAAAATGGTCTCATAGGCAACAGAACTGATCATGGACTGTTGGATATCAGACAAACAGTAACAATACACAATTGCATTTCTATTGTTTTTTAACTAATTACAGAATAAAGTTCACTGATACATAGCCGTGGGAAGTAGGGGTGCTGAGGTTAGCTGCAGCACCCCCTAAATAATCAGAAAAAGATTCACAAAAGTAGTGCACTGGGCCTTTAATAGTCTAAATCAAATCAAATCAAATGTCATTTGTCACGTGCCGAAAACAACAGGTGTAGACCTCAAAGTGAAATGCTTACTTACAAGCCCTTAACCAACAATGCAGTTTAAGAACAATAAGTGTTAAGTAAAAAATAGATAAGTAAGTCCTGTATTAGCCAATATATCCGTCTGCAGCACCAATTTATTGGTGCATCTGCATTAGCATTATAAACGACAATATGTTCAGAATTGTATTTATTGATCAGACATTTATTTGATCATTTACAATAGGCCAGCATTGCCAAAATCTTGATCAACATGAACACTCATGAGAAAAAAGGTGAGAAATAATGGTGAGACATCATTTGACAGAAATAGATGGTAGAGCTGGTAGAGCACGGCGCTTATAACGCCAAGGTAGTGGGTTCGATCCCCGGGACCACCCATACACAAAAAATGTATGCACACATGACTGTAAGTCGCTTTGGATAAAAGCGTCTGCTAAATGGCATATTATTATTATTAGAGCCATAAGCCTAATATAGGCACCCGGCCTCCATACAGTGTACAGCTCCACATTGATTCATACAATTTGAAACACTCATCTCCCGTCCGAATGCTTGAAAAAAACAATACAAAGTAACAAAATGTGACGGTATATCATGTACAAGTGAATTACTTAGGCTTTAGGAAACGCAACCAACTACAGAGATTGATGGGGAGGGGAGCAGGAGATGACGTGGTCCTCTGTAGCTCAGCTGGTAGAGCACGACGCTTGTAACGCCAAGGTAGTGGGTTCGATCCCCGGGACCACCCATACACAAAAATGTATGCACGCATGACTGTAAGTCTCTTTGGATAAAAGCGTCTGCTAAATGGCATATTATATTATTATATTATATGAGGGGGACCCATGTGCCCTACTTCAATCAAGTAGCCTTCAGTTACCTACTTGGCTTCAGTCACCCCCAAGATTGAAGCGGTAGACAAATCCATCTATGGCCTCCTCCTTGTCAGGCCTCTCACACTGGGCAGACACAGGACCTGGGATGGACAGCTCGCACTGCTTCCCCACATATGGCGCTGGATCAAGGGTGACCTCGTTGAAGAGGAGATCCAGGAGCCTGTCTACGTAGGCGGTAATGTTTTTGAAAAGGGAAATGTTTGTTAAATGAGTAGTGAATTTAATTTCCTTTTATTTACTAGTTCTGAGTTCTGACGCTATCAATTAGTTTATGTAGTGATCTACTCATTCTACAATGTGTTTTCTGGTATTTTTGAAGCACTCAATTTCAAATATGCAATATTTGGTCCTGCACTTTTTGGTGAAACTTTACAATGTTTGTATTTGGAATGTGTGTGCCTGAAATGCTTAATTGATTTGAAATGAATAACTATGACTTACAATATGTTGGGTCTGTCTTCAAAGGCTTCACAGCATATCCCCCCTTCTTTGCTTTGGGAAAGCTTGTATCACAGCATTCCTGCTGCGGTGGTTGCCTGGGAAGCTGTGCAGACAGAGTAGATGTTGAATTTTCTAAAATGTCTATCATTACAGCTTGATGATGATGGAAAGACAAAAGGAGATGGAAAGTGAAATAATAATACCCCCTTACCCCCTAATTATCATGTTTAGCCCTGATGACACAAGTTACATCAACTGTAAGACAAAAACCCACACAATGGAATGGCAAGATATTATTTTCAGGGGTAAATTACAAATACGTAGTATACACACCGCAACTCCTTTTGTGGACAACATTCCTTTGTGCCAGCTGTGTGCTGTGGGCTGTCAGTTCTCAGACTCAATGTAGTGGGCTTAGGGTTGGATGAACAAAAACCATATAGTGACTATCAGGTGTGTTACAGAAAATATATTGTTCACAAGTCAAAGCAGCCACAGTTACAGCCACAGCCACTGTGTATGTCACGGTTTCGGCCGAGGCTGCTCCTCCTCCTGGTTCGGGCAGGCTTCGGCGTTCGCCGTCCCCGGAGTACTAGCTGCCACCGCTCTATGTTTCTGTGTTCTATTGCTTTTGTCTGTCTGTCACACCTGTGGTTGTTTTAGAGTTGATTACGTGTCTTATAAGTTCCATGTTGTATCTAGGGTAGTTGTGTGTGGTTGTTTGTTGTTACGTGGTTTTGATACGTGTTTGTTCTTTCCGTGTCATTTTTCCCTTTTTGAAGTGTTTTACGCGTGTGCGTAATGTTCCTCACCTCTTGTGTTTTCGAGGTCGGGGCTTGTACACTTGTTTGGGACATTATTAAAAGTCTTGTTGGACTACCTCTGCTTCCTGCGCTTGACTCCTCCACCACATCCACGACAGGTTATGACAGAACCACACACCATCATGGAGTCAGCAGGATCAGCGGCGTCTCCCGAATCGCTGCTGGAACGGCTCAACTTCCAGGACGCCATGATCCAGCAAATCGAGACCGCTATGGACAAGGTGTCCAACACCCTGCGCCGTTTGGTGAACACTGAGGACTTTTACAACATCACATCACCAACGGCCAGTCCTCCTCTCTCAGTACCGGAACCCAGTGGCATTCGGCTCTCACTCCCGAGGGCATATGACGGTTCTGCAGCCGGGTGTCAGGGATTTCTCCTGCAGGTAGAACTGTACCTTGCTACTATACACCCGGCGCCCTCGGGATACGAGAGCGTCTCCGCCCTCATCTCCTGTCTCTCCGGCAAAGCGTTGGAATGGGCCAACGCTGAATGGAGGGGAATAGACGCCGCTACCATCACCTACGCGGAGTTCTCTCGCCGCTTCCGGACTGTTTTCGATCATCCTCCTGAGGGGAAAGCGGCGGGAGAGCGTCTATTCCACCTCCGACAGGGGAAGAGGAGCGCACAGGAGTTCTCACTGGAGTTCCGGACACTAGCAGCGGATGCGGGGTGGAATGAGAGGGCCCTCATCGACCAGTACCGATGTAGTCTACGCGAGGACGTTCGTAGGGAGCTGGCCTGCAGGGACACCAACCTAACGTTTGACCAGTTGGTGGACGTTTCCATCCGTCTGGATACCCTGCTGGCTACCCGCGGACGTCCCGAGTGGGGGTCGTCCAGTCCACCCTCCAGCGCCCCCGAGCCGATTCCCATGGAGCTAGGGGGTGCTGGCGCTAGAGAGAGGAGGAGGGGGAACCCGAGGGGGGCCATCCACTGCACCACCTGCGGTCGTGGAGGACACACTGCGGCCAGGTGCTGGGGAGGGTCTCCTAGGGGAGGTGACAACAGGCAACGCACTGGGGAGTCATTTCAGGTGAGTAGACGCCCCACTCACCCAGAGCTCTCTGTTGGTCACATGAGTATTCCTGTGAGGTTTCCACAGGTGGCACCTCATTCCCAGCATAAGGCGCTAGTAGATTCAGGCGCAGCTGGGAACTTTATTGATCGGGCATTTTGTAATAGGTTAAGGATTCCCCTTCGGCCTGTAGACAATCCATTTCCTGTCCACGCACTAGACAGCCGGCCGTTGGGGTCGGGTCTGATCAGGGAGGTCACAGCACCACTTACTATGACGACGCAGGGGGGTCATGAGGAGAGCATTCAGTTTTATCTGATTGACTCTCCTGCGTATCCCGTGGTGTTGGGACTTCCCTGGTTAAGCACCCATGATCCTACTATAGCGTGGCAACAGAGGGCTCTTATGGAGTGGTCTGCTCAGTGTGTAGGGAGATGTCTAGGTGTTTCCGTAGGGGCGACCTCGGTAGAGAGTCCGAACCAAGGGCCCGCACTGCGCATTCCCCCCGAGTATGAGGATTTAGCACTCGTGTTTAGTAAATCGAGGGCAGCACGGCTACCTCCTCATAGACAGGGGGACTGTGCGATAAATCTCCAAACAGGAGCGGCTCTTCCTCGGAGTCATGTGTATCCCCTGTCTCAAGAGGAGACAGCGGCTATGGAGACATACATAGCCGAGTCCTTGGCACAGGGATACATACGGCCCTCTACTTCCCCAGTCTCCTCGAGTTTCTTCTTTGTGAAGAAGAAGGACGGGGGATTGCGCCCGTGTATTGATTATCGTAGTCTCAATCAGATTACAGTTAAATACAGCTACCCACTGCCACTGATTGCGACGATGACGGAATCATTACGCGGAGCGCGATTCTTCACAAAGTTGGATCTCAGGAGCGCGTACAATCTGGTGCGCATTAGGGGGGGGGATGAATGGAAGACAGCATTTAGCACCACCTCGGGTCATTACGAGTATCTCGTCATGCCATACGGGTTAATGAATGCTCCGTCAGTCTTCCAATCCTTTGTTGATGAGATTTTCCGGGACATGCATGGGCAGGGTGTAGTAGTTTACATCGACGACATCCTGGTGTACTCTTCTACCCGAGCCGAGCATGTAGCCCAGGTGCGCCGAGTATTGAGACGACTGTTGGAGCATGACTTGTATGTCAAGGCAGAGAAATGCCTGTTCTTCCAGGAGTCCGTCTCCTTTTTGGGTTATCGGTTGTCTGCGTCTGGCGTGGAGATAGAGGTAGACCGGGTATCGGCCGTGCGTAATTGGCAAACTCCAACCACTGTAAAAGAGGTGCAGCAGTTCTTGGGTTTTGCTAATTACTACCGGAGGTTTATTCGGGGTTTTGGACAGGTAGCAGCTCCCATTACGTCCCTGCTAAAGGGGGGTCCGGTTCGCTTGCGGTGGTCGGCTGAGGCGGACAGGGCATTTATCAAGCTTAAGAACCTGTTCACCTCGGCTCCGGTGCTGGCGCATCCGGATCCCTCTTTACCATTCCAGGTTGAGGTAGACGCGTCCGAGACCGGTATTGGGGCAGTCCTCTCACAGCGGTCCGGCGCGCCACCTAAACTCCGCCCCTGTGCTTTCTACTCGAAGAAGCTCAGCTCGGCGGAGCGTAACTATGATGTCGGGGACAGGGAGTTGTTAGCCGTAGTCCAAGCCCTAAAGGTGTGGAGGCATTGGCTTGAGGGGGCTCAACACCCTTTTCTCATTCTGACTGATCACCGTAACCTGGAGTACATCCGGGCAGCTAGGAGATTGAACCCTCGTCAGGCTAGGTGGAATATGTTCCTAACCCGGTTCGTCTTTAAAATCACATACATCCCAGGGTCCCAGAATGTTAAGGCAGACGCACTGTCCCGGCGGTATGACACGGAGGAGAGGTCCAACGAGCCTACTTCCATATTGCCGGAATCTTGTTTGGTGGCTCCGGTAGTATGGGAGGTCGATACGGAAATCGAGCGGGCACTGCGTACCGACCCTACTCCCCCCGAGTGTCCTGTGGGGCGGACGTACGTTCCGCTCGAGGTCCGCGATCGTCTTATCTATTGGGCTCATACATCACCCTCCTCTGGACATCCAGGTATTGGCCGGACCGTGCACTGTCTTAGCATGAAATACTGGTGGCCAACGTTAGCTAGGGATGTGAGGGTTTATGTCTCCTCCTGCTCTGTGTGTGCCCAGTATAAGGCGCCTAGACATTTGCCCAGGGGTAAGCTACATCCCCTGCCCGTTCCACAACGACCATGGTCCCACCTCTCGGTAGATTTCGTAACTGACCTACCTCCCTCCCAGGGGAATACCACCATATTGGTCGTTGTGGATCGGTTTTCTAAAGCCTGTCGTCTCCTTCCCATGCCGGGTCTCCCTACTGCCCTACAAACCGCTGAGGCTCTCTTTACCCATGTGTTCCGGCACTATGGGGTCCCCGAGGATATTGTGTCTGACCGAGGTCCCCAGTTCACTTCCAGAGTTTGGGGAGCGTTCATGGAACGGTTGGGGGTCTCGGTAAGCCTTACCTCGGGGTATCACCCAGAGAGTAATGGGCAGGTGGAACGAGTCAACCAGGATGTGGGTAGGTTTTTGAGGTCCTATTGCCGGGACCGGCCGGAGGAGTGGTCGAGGTTCATCCCCTGGGCCGAGATGGCCCAGAACTCTCTCCGCCACTCCTCCACCAACTTAACACCTTTCCAGTGTGTTTTAGGTTATCAGCCGGTCCTGGCTCCGTGGCACGAGAGCCAGATCGAGGCCCCTGCGGTGGACGAGTGGATTCGGCGCTCGGAAGAGACGTGGGACGCTGCCCATGTCCATCTGCAGCGTGCCATCCGTCACCAAAAGGCGAGCGCCGACCGTCACCGCAGTGAGGCACCGGTGTACGCACCGGGAGATCGAGTCTGGCTCTCGACTCGAAACCTGCCCCTCCGCCTGCCCTGCCGGAAGCTGGGTCGGCGGTTTGTGGGGCCCTTCAAAGTCCTGAGAAGATTGAACGAGGTGTGTTACAGATTACAACTGCCTATAGAGTATAAAAATATTAACCCCTCGTTCCATGTGTCTCTTCTCAGGCCGGTGGTAGCTGGCCCACTCCAAGAGGAGGAGATAGGAGAGACCCCTCCGCCCCCTTTGGACATCGAGGGGGTCCCGGCGTACAGAGTCCGGACCATCTTGGACTCGAGACGCCGGAGGAGTGGTCTCCAGTATCTCGTGGAGTGGGAGGGGTACGGTCCGGAGGAACGGTGCTGGGTGCCCAGGAGGGACATACTAGATCCATCCCTCCTGACTGAGTTTCACCATGGGCATCCCACGCGCCCGGGTCCGCGTCCTCCTGGCCGTCCCCGAGGCCGGGGTCGGCGCGCGGCTGGAGCTGCGCGTCAAGGGGGGGGTACTGTCACGGTTTCGGCCGAGGCTGCTCCTCCTCCTGGTTCGGGCAGGCTTCGGCGTTCGCCGTCCCCGGAGTACTAGCTGCCACCGCTCTATGTTTCTGTGTTCTATTGCTTTTGTCTGTCTGTCACACCTGTGGTTGTTTTAGAGTTGATTACGTGTCTTATAAGTTCCATGTTGTATCTAGGGTAGTTGTGTGTGGTTGTTTGTTGTTACGTGGTTTTGATACGTGTTTGTTCTTTCCGTGTCATTTTTCCCTTTTTGAAGTGTTTTACGCGTGTGCGTAATGTTCCTCACCTCTTGTGTTTTCGAGGTCGGGGCTTGTACACTTGTTTGGGACATTATTAAAAGTCTTGTTGGACTACCTCTGCTTCCTGCGCTTGACTCCTCCACCACATCCACGACAGGTTATGACAGTGTAAGACTCATCAAACTCTGATACTTACATTCTTTTTAATTTAAACTTTATTTAAATCTCAGCGCTTGCAAGATTCACTGACCTAGGGCTGTGGCGGTCATGAAATTTTGTGAGCCGGTGATTGTCAAGCAAATAACTGCCGGTCTCACAGAAGTTGACCGTTAATTAGCATATCCTGGCTTCCACGCATAGCCTACAAGCCACTGATGCAGACCTTTGGAATATATACATTTAAAAAAAGTAATATAGCCTACACCATCACAATAAATCCATTAATTATTTTAGACAGGTCTAAAGAAACATGATATGAAGAAAATGTAGTCTATTTCAGAAGAACAGAATAGCATACTCTGAGTTGTCCTTATGTTAGGCCCTGATCTGGCTATGCCATATGGCTGTGGGCTACACTAGTTCATTTAGCAGACAAGATTTGCTTAGAATTCCCTGGCATTATTTTATAGTATGAAGAATATAATTGAACATAACTGAATAAAATAGAACAGATATTTTCTCCAAACCTTTTGAGGGAGTGCGCACATGCGGCTATTCTGTGTTGAGCTGTTAACAAAGAAACAGGTACTCCTATATGCTTAATTTAGAGTTATTTATTTAACTTTAGTTGTGATACAAATGTTGGGCTATACGTTTGGATGTTTAATACATTCTAAGGCTGCATGATGCTACTAATGATGATTTGAAAAAAGTTGCATGAAAGGCATGAGCTCTGCTTTGTTTTTTTCCCTTCTCCCGGCTACATGCTGAAGCGGCTCTCTGTCAAGTGATCAGGTCTTTCTCACAGGCTAAAGTGAAGACCGACACATCCAGGACACAACTGCGCGCGTCCTTTATCCAATTCCAGGGCGCATATTGAATATATTGGAACTGTCATTTACTTTTTGTCAGTGTTATGGATGAGTTTCTCTGGTATCAAGTAATTCAAGATGCAAGAAGATATTTAACACTTAGCTGGTGTGATGAGTGTGATAGAAGGAGTCAGGCGCAGGAGGGTATATCACCGAATACAGAGTTTATTCCGTTGTACACAATTGCGCTGGATAGCGACAACAGAAAACAGGCACAGGGGAAACCATCTACCCTGGCAATACAAGGTACGGGTAGCTCCAACAATATACAGGCACAGGGGAAAAATCTACCCGGCAATACAAGGTACGAGTAGTTCCACCGAGCTACACTACTCTCACAAATAAACAATCACCCACAAGGACAAGGGGGCAGAGGGAACACTTATACACGGACTAATGAGGGGATAAGAACCAGGTGTGTGTAATTGACAAGACAAGACAAATGGAATGATGAGATATGGAGCGCCGGTGGCTAGTAAGCCGGTGACGACGAACGCCGGAGCCTGCCCGAACAAGGAGGGGAGGCAGCCTCAGCGGAAGTCGTGACAGCTGGGGAGTTCATATAAATATTCAATAGGTACCATGGTTCGGTATAACAAACAGACAGTGCTTTGCCTCTTGCCATTTCGAACTACTGAACAAAGAACATATCTCAGCTTATATAGCTTCGATTACACGTTTCTTCAACCACATCTGTTAACCATCAGTAGACACTCCTTTCTCTGATGTTCTTACCCTGTACCCAAATCAGAATATCATGTCCATCAATCATTCTAAGATAAACCACCAATAAGCTCCCTTGACATAATGGACTCCTTCGTATTCAGACTGTGCGGCTCCCAGTCACTTATCTACTAACTTTAACCTGGTTCACACAACATTATGAAAACCTCATAACAGTCAGCCAACAAGATGAGGCCTAACAAACAGCAAAAGCACTAGCCTTTGTCCATCTACTATCCCCCATAGTACAACATGTTGACCTATTCTGTTCTGTGCTATAAATAAATATTCCAAACATAGTCTGGGACAGTTGTGGGATGCGATAGATCCCAAATTAATACACCCACTAGCATCAAAAAAACCTGTTTTAAGCAATGAGCCTGATGCAACACATCAGAACGTTTAGCTTAAAATGTTGATAAACTATTAGGCTATTTCTTCACATTATAAGCGCAGCAATGCGCACATGGCAGTAGGCTATAAGCACAAATGTTCCATTAGCAGGAAAACACTATTCTCAAAAGTGACCGCAAATGCGATTATGCATGTAATGCTTTCATTATAAAGATGCATTTTTATGGTGAAAGTTGATTAATGTGCTTAATTTTAAGAAGTTATTTGGCCACTTTAGTTGTGATACAAACCTTATGAAAACATATAGGCCTATGGGCTAGGCTACATGAGGTGTGCCACTATGATTTGAAAAGGTCGCAAAACAAAGGCATGTCTGTTTCTTGCCTTAAGCTGGGCATCATTCACAAGTGATAATATATCATTCACAAGTGATAGGCTAATATTGTCACCCATCAGACTATTCTTTATTTAAGCTTGTCTTTACATATACTGAATAATATGTGTGAAATGTGTTTTGATTTAGAATGGACCATTATATTATAGAATGGACCGGCAGGTAGCTTAGTGGGTAAGAGCGTTGTGCCAGTAACCGAAAGGTCGCTGGTTCTAATCCCCGAGCCGACTAGGTGAAAAATCTGTCGATGTGCCCTTAAGCAAGGCACTTAACCCTAATTGCTCATGTAAGTCGCTCTGGATAAGAGCGTCTGCTAAATGACTAAAATGTAATTATCATGCACCAGTCTCGAAACGGGGGCATCAGAAAAAATTGATGTAATCTATGCACTTCAATAGCGAATGGAGGACGCTATTCAAGCGGTTCACTTTCATGCCAGCCAGGTAGGCTATACTCCTGTTGTAGACAAGCAATGTGCTTAATATTAGGATAGTTAAGATATAAATATAGTAGGCCTAGCCTATAGAAAGCTGATGGGATCCTCCTCTTTTTAATAGAAGCCATTACTCTGTTTTCTCACGCAATTGCATAGCCTATAGAAATGTTGTGCAACATGAACTCATGGGCAATCATGAAGTGTTTGATTAGATTTTCAATTACATTTGTATTGATGTCAAAGTGATTAGAGGGACAATAGAGTGCTGAGTACCAGGCAGTTAGCAAGTTTGGTAGGCTACTAATGACCATCAGCAGCATCAGAGCTTGGAGAAGCCTAATTACCATGACTAAACAGTCAAGTGGAATTTGACTGCCGTCATGACTCGTGACCACCAGTGTAGCGGTAATACATCACCATGGCAGCCCTACACTGACCCACTGTTAATGATGATACAGCATCCTTCTTCAGGATTAACTTCCTTGCAAGAACCATTTAATGTTCTCCACAATAGATAAAGCAACTTCGCTTGAAATGTGCACTGCAGCCTGTCCACCCGAAATTAAAAGCAGCTACTGCTGTCGGATGTCTACTGTAACATAAAATTAACACTACGACATCCAGTCACAAAATAATAATAATAATATGCCATTTAGCAGACGCTTTTATCCAAAGCGACTTACAGTCATGCGTGCATACATTTCTTTTGTGTATGGGTGGTCCCGGGGATCGAACCCACTACCTTGGCGTTACAAGTGCCGTGCTCTACCAGCTGAGCTACAGAGGACCACAACACTGTAGCTTGCTAGCTAAAAGTCACAACACAGACAACAAGGGGTTAGTTACCAGTATCTGCTTGAGATATCTTACGGTGCGTAAACAAAGCTGTATGATGCGCTCATGTGATGACGGTTTTAAGGCGTTACATATTTAAGATTATAAGACGCTACCATTGGTGCATAACATTTCTAACGTTATGTGACGTTGCATAATGCCAGAAGTAATGCCTGCCTCCTGAATCCAAGCTTTTGACATGGTGGGAGGGAACCAGTAACTTTATGATCAACTTTGTCAGTGTACCAGCTACATCATTTTTCAAACTTAGGTCAACCTACTATGAACTAGTTTCATCCACATATCATCCAATTTGATTAAAAACATGATTTTCACAGTTTGGGACCTTTTGTAACGAGTGTCAGTGTAATGCGGTGGATCGAAGTCAGAGCAGAACACAGAACTCGAGGAAACGTACTTTACTGAACTTGAGTAAAGAAAACAACACAGAAATACCTTCACGCAGGAAGGAACTAACCCGCTCACCAAACGACACACGAAACGAAAAACAACCACGCACAAGACACATTGGGAGCACCTGGGTTAAATAGGGTAGGCGTGATTACACAAATGGGAAGCAGGTGTGTGACATAGACAACAGGTGCAACATAGACATAGAACATAGATCGGCAGTAGCTAGTATTCCGGTGACGACGAACGCCGCAGCCTGCCCGAGCAAGGAGGAGGGGCAGCCTCGGCAGAATCCGTGACAGTACTCCCCCCCCCCCCCGGGACGGCCAGCAGGACGCGGCGCGGGGCGAGTCGGATGACTATGGTGGAAATCCCTCAACATGGAGGGATCGAGGATGTACCCAGCACCGCTCCTCCGGAACTTACCCCTCCCACTCCACGAGATACTGCAGGCCACCCACCCGACGCCTCGAATCTAAGATGGAACGGAACGAGTACGCCGGTGCCCCCTCGATGTCCAGTGGGGACGGAGGGACCTAGCGTATCTCAGACTCCTGGCGTGGACCAGCTACCACCGGCCTGAGGAGAGACACATGGAACGAGGGGTTAATATGATACTCAGGAGGAAGCTGTAACCTAGACCTTGTTCAATCTCCTCAGGACTTTGAAAGGCCCCACAAACTGCCAACCCAGCTTCCGGCAGGGCAGGCGAAGAGGCAGGTTTCGGGTCGAGAGCCAGACCCAGTCCCCCGCTGAATTAATGTTTGTGCATGCCTGTGTGTGTGTGAGAGAGAGTGTGTGAGTCAGCATAATCACCCTGGTCTTGCAGGCTGTTTGATGTGATGTATGGTAATTTACCACTCCTTCATATTCACAGTGCCGTCCACCACCACCGTGTCTCTAACAACAAGCTTTCACAGTGTCACTGCAGAATTAGATGTTCATCCACGTTCTCCAAACTTCACATTTTCGAAGTTGCTCCAAACGTCCAATTCGTTTTTGTTGCTCCTGCTCCTCTGTATCGTTCCATTTCTCCAAACGTCAAAGTTAAGGGATAAGTTTAGGCACTCATTGTGAAGGTTTGGGATAGGGTTCAAACAATTTTTTTTTTTACCAGTGTCCATGACTGGAATTGCAACCTTCTGATCACGAGTCATGAGTTTGGCAAAACCTAACAGACAGACATGGACAAACTTCAATCTTGAATGATCTCTCTGCATCTTAATTTGAGCACGCAGGAAAATAATCTTACAGCAACAGAAAATATTAATTATTGTTCATAAGTAATATAATGAATGGACATGTTTGTAGCAGTTGATAAATGTTTTGTTAGGGCAAATAAAGTCTGACATTTTAAAGTGGAAATTACAAACTTTAGAAGCCTATTTACACATTGAATACACTGCAATTTGTATTTCCTGCTACACAGGGAAATGATCTGCGACAACAGAGTGATCCAATTGAGATATCAGATCTGTAGGCATGCACAAAGAAGATGTGTAAAGAATTTCCTTCAAGATAATGTTAAAGTATATTCTATTCCATTCTATAAAATCATGTTTGGATTTTAGAATTCATATTTAGCTACTCCAGAATAGTACAAACATTACATGTGTACATTGTGTAGGTACCTATGCACAAATACGGAAAAACACACACCCAAGCTCAAACACACACACACACACCGAAATCGCCAACGTATGGGCCAGTAGGAAAATTAGCCAGGAGAGAGAAGATGCCAATAATAGCCTAGTGCCGTGACTTGACTTTAACATGAATCTGAAGATTGTTATTTATCTAATTAACTATGTTAAATTGTTGAAAAGACAGTGAAAGTCATTCTGCATTTGGCCCTCACTAAATGTCAGAGTGAGAACATGCATGCATACACACAAACACACAAACACAAAGGATACGTTTCAGGCTGTTTCATCAACACCAGATCAACATACAGTTGAAGTCGGAAGTTTACATACACCTTAGTCAAATACATTTAAACTCTGTTTTTCACAATTCCTGACATTTAATCCTAGTAAAAAGTATTTGGTAGCATTGCCTTTAAATTGTTTAACTTGGGTTAAATGTTTCGGGTAGCCTTCCACAAGCTTGACACAATAAGTTGGGTGAATTCTGATCGCACACGCTTTTTCAGTTCTGCCCACACATTTTCTATATGATTGAGGTCAGGGCTTTGTGATGGCCACTCCAATACCTTGACTTTTTTGTCCTTAAGCCATTTTGCCACAACTTTGGAAGTATGCTTGGGGTCATAGTTCATTTGGAAGACCCATTTGCGACTAAGCTTTAACTTCCTGACTGATGTCTTGAGATGTTGCTTCAATATATCCACATAATTTTTCTTCCTCATGATGCCATCTATTTTGTGAAGTGCACCAGTCCCTCCTGCAGCAAAGCACCCCCACAGCATGATGCTGCCACCCCTGTGCTTCACGGTTGGGATGGAGTTCATTGGCTTGCAAGCATCCCCATTTTTCCTCCAAACATAACGATGGTCATTATGGCCAAACAGTTCTATTTTTGTTTCATCAGACCAGTGGACATTTCTCCAAAAAGTATGATCTTTGTCCCCATGTGCAGTTGCAAACCGTAGTCTGGCTTTTTTATGGCGGTTTTGGAGCAGTGGCTTCTTCCTTGCTGAGCGGCCTTTCAGGTTATGTCGATATAGGACTCGTTTTACTGTGGATATAGATACTTTTGTACCTGTTTCCTCCAGCATCTTCACAAGGTCCTTTGATGTTGTTCTGGGATTGATTTGCACTTTTCGCACTAAAGTACGTTCATCTCTAGGAGACAGAACGCGTCTCCTTCCTGAGCGGTATGATGGCTGCGTGGTCCCATGGTGTTTATACTTGCATACTATTGTTTGTACAGATGAATGTGGTACCTTCAGGCGTTTGGAAATTGCTCCCAAGGATAAACCAGATTTTTTTTCTGAGGTCTTGGCTGATTTCTTTTGATTTTCACATGATGTCAACCAAAGAGGCACTGAGTTTGAAGGTAGGCCTTGAAATACATCCACAGGTACACCTCCAATTGACTCAAATGATGTCAATTAGCCTATCAGAAGCTTCTAAAGCCATGAAATCATTTTCTGAAATTTTCCAAGCTGTTTAAAGGCACAGTCAACTTAGTGTATGTAAACTTCTGACCCACTGGAATTGTGATACAGTGAATTATAAGTGAAATAATCTGTCTGTAAACAATTGTTGGAAAAATTACTTGTGTCATGCACAAAGTAGATGTCCTAACCGACTTGCCAAAACTATAGTTTGTTAACAAGAAATTTGTGGAGTGATTGAAAAACGAGTTTTAATGACTCCAACCTAAGTCAATCAATTTTTCAATCAATCAATTTTATTTTATATAGCCCTTCTTACATCAGCTAATATCTCGAAGTGCTGTACAGAAACCCAGCCTAAAACCCCAAACAGCTAGTAATGCAGGTGTAGAAGCACGGTGGCTAGGAAAAACTCCCTAGAAAGGCAAAACCTAGGAAGAAACCTAGAGAGGAACCAGGCTATGAGGGGTGGCCAGTCCTCTTCTGGCTGTGCCGGGTGGAGATTATAACAGAACCATGCCAAGATGTTCAAAAATGTTCATAAGTGACAAGCATGGTCAAATAATAATCAGGAATAAATCTCAGTTGGCTTTTCATAGCCGATCATTAAGAGTTGAAAACAGCAGGATGTAAACTTCCGACTTTAACTGTATCTCTTTCTCTCTCTCCTTCTCCCCTTCCCCCTCTCTCTTTGATAAACAGTAGCTTTAGTATTTCAGTTTTGGAAGTTACAGTGACATGGTCCTGACCTGCAGTCAGTGTCCACCAGCTGTTATATAACATGTTATTCTGCTCTCTGCTGTATGAACTCACCCACGCACGCACGCACCCACACACACACACACATTCGCATGCCCGCACAAACACATACATATTTGCACACACACTAAACACTGGTTGTTCTCTCTCTGTCCATATTTAGCTCTAGGACGGTGATTCAGCCAAACACAAACGCCATGTCATCACTAGTGTTGTGACTTGACTTTAACATTAATCTGAAGACTGTTATTTATCTTATTAACTAACTATGTTTAATTGTTACCAGATTAAATTAATCATGTAACAATTAACTCATTAGGATCTGGGGCACCACGAGAGCGGTTCTTTAAAGAGTTACCATCTCCTGAATTAAACTGTAATAGGTCTTCACCTATCACATCTATAAACGGTCAACTTATTAATCATAACCTCGTATCATATCATCATTCTGAACGTCGTAACCTCCTTGCATCTGCAAAAACCCGAGCCTTACTTATGATTCAGTACTACACAAATTGGTTAAATTATTTATTTACTAGCTAATTAAATGGGAACACAGGATAAACACACACACTCTGCACCGGTTATTGACTGGAGACTTAATATGTTGAAAACAGGTCCCTAGCGGAATGACAACAACATGGATGCTAGTTAAAGAACAGATACAGTAACCATGTACTTTGCACACGAACCGCTGCCCGCTTTGAGCAAGAAATTATGAATGTCCAAGTTACAGTATTTCCTTTACACATATTCAATGACATCACAAAATAACAAACAAAATGACATTAGTGTTCTATAGATCGCCTCTGACCATTCCCCACGTTCTACGTTAGAAATATTGTTCCAGTATTCTCTTTTGAACGTGTTTCAGTGGAAAATGTGTCTGTTGAAACAAAGCACATTCCTTTGGTGAATTTGGAGAACACAGGCCTGATCTTCCCCCTTGATTTACAACAGGACGTGAGTTGTTAATCCCCACTAGTTCTTTCCTTCCCCCTCTACGGGTGAGAGGGGGTCTGATTGAAGTTATTCATTGCAAACCTGATCTGACCTATTCGGATTCTGACCACGAGAATCCGAATAGGTCAGATCAGGTTTGCAATGAATAACTTCAATCAGACCTAGTGGGGATTAACAACTCACGTCCTGTTGTAAATCAAGGGGGAAGAATGTGCTTTGTTTCAACAGACCCATTTCCCACTGAAACTCTAACACGTTTAAAATCGAGAACAATATTTCTAACGTAGAACGTGGGGAATGGTCAGAGGCGATCTATAGAACACTAATGTCATTTTATTTGCTATTTTGTGATGTCATTGAAAATGTTATAAAGGAAATACTGTAAATTGGAAAGTATACCCACTACATAGATGAAGTTATTATACTATGGGCTGTGCAAAATGATGACTGTAACACCCTGGCTCTGGGACTCTATATGTTGAGCCAGGGTGTGTTCTTTCTATGTGGTGTATTTCTATGTTGGGAGTTCTAGTTTGTTTATTTCTATGTTGGCCTGAGTGACTCCCAATCAGAGGCAACGAGTGTCAGCTGTGGCTGGTTGTCTCTGATTGGGAGCCATATTTAACTGTCTGTTTTTCCCTTTGTGTTTGTGGGTTCTTGTTCTGTGTTGGTCTAAGTTACCTAGGACGTTACGAGTCGTTTGTTGTTTTTGTTTACTGTCCGTGTTTATCGCTAATGATAAATAAACATGTTCGTTCATCACGCTGCGCCTTGGTCCTCTTCTCTTAACGACGATCGTGACAGAAGAACCCACCATACAAGGACCAAGCAGCGTGTCCAGGAACACACGCAGGAGGTGACTCTTGTGGATGTCCTCCTCGGTTGGGGGCAGATTACTGAGGAGGAGGCCGTCCGTTACCGGAAGGGGATAAAGGGGGAGACCCAGGCAGGAGAGGAGAAGCGGCGTCAACCGGGCCGTGGTCGGACAGGCGAGAGGCAACCCCAGAAAATGTTTAGGGGGGGCACACGGCATGGGCGACTGGGCAGCAGGAGGCTGCCACAGGTTGTATTGGGAGATTAGGAGAGGAGGCCACCGGGTTTGGGGGGCCAGAAGGCAGGTTGGCGGAGCCTGGATGGAGAGCAGAGCCAACTCCCCGTACTCAGGCATGGCAGCATGAGACTGGTCAGGTTCCGGGGTATGCGGAGCTGCGTACTGTGCCACGAGTGGTCCGGCATAGTCCGGTACGTCCTGTGCGAGCACCCCGCACGTGTTGTGCGAAGGTGGGCATGCAGCCAGGACGGAGTGTGCCGGCTCAGCACTCGTGGCCTCCAGTGCCTCTCCTCGGTCCCGGATATCCTGCGCCAGTGTCACGTGCTGTTATGCCAGTACGGGTACACAGCCCTGTACGTCCTGTGCTGATGCCTCACACAGAGTGTGTGAAGGTAGGCATTCAGCCAGGACGGGTTGTGGCAGCTCTTCACTCCAGGTCTCCTATCCGTCTCCAAAGCCCGGCCCGGCCTGTCCCTGCTCCACGCACCAAGCCTACGGTGTGCATCGCCAGCCCGGTCCGACCTGTCCCTGCTCCTCGCTCCAAGTCTACGGTGTGCGTCGCCAGCCCGGTCCGGCCTGTCCCTGCTCCACGCACCAAGCCTACGGTGTGCGTCGCCAGCCCGGTCCGGCCTGTCCCTGCTCCTCGCACCAAGTCTACGGTGTGCGTCGCCAGCCCGGTCCGGCCTGTCCCTGCTCCTCGCACCAAGCCTACGGTGTGCGTCGCCAGCCCGGTCCGGCCTGTGCCTGCTCCACGCACCAAGCCTACGGTGTGCGTCGCCAGCCCGGTCCGGCCTGTCCCTGCTCCTCGCACCAAGCCTACGGTGTGCGTCGCCAGCCCGGTCCGGCCTGTCCCTGCTCCTCGCACCAAGCCTACGGTGTGCGTCGCCAGCCCGGTCCGGCCTGTTCCTACTCCACGCACCAAGCCAGGGGTGCGCATCGTCAGCCCGGTCCGGCCCGTTCCTACTCCAAGCACCAAGCCAGGGGTGCGAGTCGTCAGCCCGGTTCGGCCCGTTCCTACTCCACGCACCAAGCCAGGGGTGCGAGTCGTCAGCCCGGTCCGGCCCGTTCCGGCTCCACGCACCAAGCCAGGGATGCGCGTCGTCAGTCCAGCACAACCCGTGCCTGGGTCACCGGTGCCTGGTAAGGTACCGGTCAACTGCTCCACTACGGAGCTGAAGCTAACCGCTCCTGCTACGTCCAGTTCAGCTCCAGCCAGCGGGGCCAGACCGGACCAGGGGCGCTATGGGGGGTTTATTGGAGGGTGGTGGGCAAGGCCGGAGCCAGAACCGCCGCCGAGGAGGAATGCCGACCCAGCCCTCCCCTGTTTTGCTCTAGTTGAGGCGCGGTCGCAGTCCGCGCCTTTAGGGGGGGGTACTGTAACACCCTGGCTCTGGGACTCTATATGTTGAGCCAGGGTGTGTTCTTTCTATGTGGTGTATTTCTATGTTGGGAGTTCTAGTTTGTTTATTTCTATGTTGGCCTGAGTGACTCCCAATCAGAGGCAACGAGTGTCAGCTGTGGCTGGTTGTCTCTGATTGGGAGCCATATTTAACTGTCTGTTTTTCCCTTTGTGTTTGTGGGTTCTTGTTCCGTGTTGGTCTAAGTTACCTAGGACGTTACGAGTCGTTTGTTGTTTTTGTTTACTGTCCGTGTTTATCGCTAATGATAAATAAACATGTTCGTTCATCACGCTGCGCCTTGGTCCTCCTCTCTTAACGACGATCGTGACAATGACAGTGTTTTTGTTAAGAGAGGGATGTGATTTGAGAAGTTATAAGAGATAATTGTTTTTCATAACTTTGCACAGTGAGTAATCACCGCCCCGAAGTGAGGTCAGGGAGCATGCCAGCCTGCCGGAACCGCCCCTTTTGAGCAAAATGTATAAATTATGGGTTACAAATTAACACATTAGACCAGAAAAGCGTGAAGCGGTAGCTTCGCGTTTAAAATTGTTTAATTTTTTTATCTCAACACGAAGTGAAGACGATAAACTCACCTCCCAGACAATCACTGGTACGGCTGATTAGCTGTCCTAAGTAAAGTAAAGGGCCCAACCCCTTTTCCAAGGCTGCCCCGTTCACCGAGAGATCCCCGGGGGAACCCTGCCATTTCACGTAAATACATTCATGATTTCTTGCTCAAAGCGGGCAGCGGTTTGTGTGCAAAGTATATGGTTACTGTAGGTGAGAGTAGTTTCTGAATGTGGCAATTTTAAGTGTCTCTGTCCCTCTCTATCTGTTCTTTAACTAGCATCCATGTTGTCATTCTGCTAGGGACCTGTTTTCAACATATTAAGTCTCCAGTCAATAACCGGTGCAGAGTGTGTGTGTTTATCCTGTGTTCCCATTTAATTAGCTAGTAAATAAATAATTTAACCAATTTGTGTAGTACTGAATCATAAGTAAGGCTCGGGTTTTTGCAGATGCAAGGAGGTTACGACGTTCAGAATGATGATATGATACGAGGTTATGATTAATAAGTTGACTGTTTATAGATGTGATAGGTGAAGACCTTTTAGAGTTTAATTCAGGTGGTAACTCTTTAAAGAACTGCTCTCGTGGTGCCCCAGATCCTAATGAGTTAATTGTTACATGATTAATTTAAATCAGGTAACAATTAAACATAGTTACTTAATTAGATAAATAACAGTCTTCAGATTAATGTTAAAGTCAAGTCACGACACCAGTGATGTGATGACATGGCGTTTGTGTTTGGCTGAATCACCGTCCTAGAGCTAAATATGGACAGAGAGAGAACAACCAGTGTTTAGTGTGTGTGCAAATATGTATGTGTGTGTGTGGGCGTGTGAATGTGTGTGTGTGGGTGCGTGCGTGGGTGGGTGAGTTCATACAGCAGAGAGCAGAATGTTATATAACAATTTGACACTGACTGCAGGTCAGGACCATGTCACTGTAACTTCCAAAACGGACATACTAAAGCTACTGTTTATCAAAGAGAGAGGGGGAAGGGGAGAAGGAGAGAGAGAAAGAGAGAGAGAAAAGGAGATATGTTGATCTGGTGTTGATGAAACAGCCTGAAACGTATCCTTTGTGTGTGTGTGTTCTCACTCTGACATTTAGTGAAGGCCAAATGCGGAATGACTTTCACTGTCTTTTCAAGAGCTATACAACATTATCTATCTCCCTCCCTCTGTCGCTCCCCTCCCTCTTTCTGTTCTTTCTCTCTATATCCGTTTCTCTCCTTTTCTCTCTCTCTCTCTCATTCCCGCTCTTTCTCTCTCTTCCTCTCCAGATGTTATATAATTGGGAATTCTAATCACAGTTCGTACAGCAGGCATGTCCACACAGGTGCATCAATCAACTGATCTCATTGCTGACATATAAAATATCTCTGTCACACACACACACTCACACTTCAGCGGCGTATTGTAATCTAAGGGAAGTTATAGATATTTTCCTAGTAATGATGAGAGGATACCTCTATACATCACAGTGACAGTGACAGAGACAGAGAGCAGAGGTGCCATTGATTAATTGATGATCATTCTTCAAGATAAATGAACATTTCATCAATTAACGCATTATCAAGATTCTAAAGACATGTTTTTTTATCTGTGTACGTGTGTGCCTGCGTACGTGAGTGAGTGCGCGTGCGTGCGTGTATATGTGCGTGCGTGTGTATGTAAGTGTGTGTGCATGTAATAAATAATCCAATATATCGCTTCTCCTCTCTCAACCTGACATCTTCCTGCTGTCTTATTGTACCAAGCATGAACAGCTGTGATAAATGGCCCAATACAGTCCCATGATGACAATTATCTGATTCACAGCCAGCTGCAATTAATCATAGTACTCCCTTATGTAAACCTGGATCTGTCTTATGTATTACCTGAATGACTGGAATATAAAACAGTGCTGCCGTTGGCTCTACCTGTATGTGATAAGGAGGGTAGAATGGGGAGGGAAACAGCTTGGTCTCTCTGGGGACGCAGAAGACCTTAAAAAGAGGAGAAGAGAAAATAAGACATATCTTTGTTTCAAAATATCACTCTCACACAACAAACATGATTGATATATTTTTTCCATCAAAATGTATCATTCTATTACACATTTGGCCACACAATTTTAAAGGGCAACTGCACTTCCTGATTTGGCCTTGTTTTTCCATCAATGCTCATTAAGAAAAGCTAGCGGTCATGACTGAAGGCAAATGAGAGTTGTCTTGGGGGTGTGGTTTGATGTGGGTGTTTATTGGGTGTGTCTTTGCCATTCAATCACAACAAACAAGGCCAGTAGTGAGTACAGTGAGGTAAGCTAGCTTTGCTATTGAGAGAACAAAGTTTTGAAGTTGAGGGCTTCTCCCTACTGACTCGCCATTTCAAGATGCTCAGCTAAAGCATGCGCTGTTGAGCCAAGCTGACAGCAGCTAGCTAGCATAGTTTGGTGGCAGCCGGCTATCCTATCTAGCTGACATTTCTCTGTCAAATCAGTTATGGCAAGATAGCAAACGTGTCATGTAAATACATGTTACCATGGAAATGGCCCCTCTATTCACAGATACTGGTCATGAAGGAGCCCGACATCAGCTCCTATATCTGACCCAGCTCCTATATCAGGGAGGGAGAGAGAGAAAGACTGTCAACATACAGTCATGGAAGCCAACAGTAAATACACGGCTGAACATATCCAATCAAAGATCCTGATTCACAGCTAATTCACAAGGGGCACGTACCAGCATGGCACTGACTGGGTGACATTACTGACTCAGTTCCAGGAGTAGTCCATTGGCACCTCCTCACAACATAAAAGACACACATATACACACAGCACTGATTACATTATCAATGGTGGTTTGGTGAATTCCAGGACAGATTGACCAGATCAAATATGACCAACCTGATTCATGTGTCCTCCATTACTCTGAAGTGGGACTGGTGTCTGAGCCAATGCCTCAGCCTTCTGTAACAGCTCCTGATATGGTGGTTCCCATGACGCTGCTGAACAACAAATCCACTAGGTTTTTTTTACATATCTATGAGTAAAATAAAATACAATCACTCAGTAAACATATAGCGATAAAAATAACTTTCTGTAGTTTGGAAGTAATTTATATGCTAATAGAGGGACTGTAACTACAAAATAGTTTCAGGCCGGTGACGCCGTTACTATGCAACCAGCTGTGTACGTTTTGCTATTTGCTGCCAGAGCCATAGCTTTATTTGTAGTAGAAAAATACCATCCTTCGTATATCACTATAGAAAATACACTATAAACTTTTATGAGAACAGGCATGTTGTTTTGGGTTAGCAGACGAAGCCCAGAATGCTAGCTAACTTGCATATCTTTGTCCGAGTTGAAATGAGTTGGCTAGCTAGCTAATGTTAGCTTGCCAGTTCAAGTTGAAACATTATTGAAAGCAAGCTGGCTACATCCTATGATTAGCTAGCAAGCTAGTTTCCAAGTACTAGCTCGCTAGCATGATCAAATAATGTTGTGTAGCCAAAAGTAGCTACTAGCTTGCTAGTATCAGCTATCTACTTAGCTAATGTACTCACTAGAGGCCTTTAGGGGTCCAAAAAGTTGGACACATTCCGAAATGAACCTGGGGCTTTCCCAGCTCCCTTCCCCGCAGGAGGACTTTTGCCTCTTGGTAGGCCGTCATTGTGAATAAGAATGTGTACTTAATTGACTTTCCTAGTTAAATAAAAGGTTAAATAAAATAAAAATCTGGACCCGATATGTATAAATACATTTGTACAATATAGAGAACCGTTCCGTATAGACCTAGTCGTATCCAGACCCGGTCCGAGTGAGGGAAGCAGCAGAAAATTATATTTTTAAGATACTTTATTAACCGGAGGTGATAAGGCGCAAGGTAGAGAGAAGTGGTAGCAGGGGCTGTGCTGTGTGTAGGCTACTGTGAGTGTCAGCGAGTGACAAGGGGAACAGGGAGGAAGGAGGGAGAGACCGCAACCAACCACGCCGACTCGCGCTATAGTAGACTGATAGCTGACATAGCCAGTAAGGAAAGTAGCTATTGGCTGTCCTAAAAGTCGCTAGAAGTCGCTAAATGACGTCATCACCTAATTTGAATAATTGGCCATGTGCATGTAATTGTGATGGACGCTGTAGGAGAGAGGAATAACATAGTGGGAGAGACAAAAGTGAGTAAAAAGCTGCACGAGGACTGGGTGCTTTGGGAGGGGGGTGGGGGTCCCACCCCCACGGCAGCACCCGCTGCTCGTTGAGAAGAGTAAGAACGATACGTGCTTTCATGTCTCCAATAACACCAGAAAAAGTCACAACATTTGTCGCTAGTCGCTTTTTTGAAAATGTGTTGCTAGAGGGGTCTGAATATTCGCTAAATATAGCGACCAAGTCGCTAAGTTGGCAACACTGGACATAGCTAGGTTTTTATCATCCAATATGATTACATAGTACCTGTCTTGACTGCATCAAACCGGGAGAAGCTATTTAAGCTAGCTAACTAACTCGCTAGGTTAATTGAGGCTGAATGCACTTTCTCGTCCTACACAGTTACAAACAACAACAACTCCATTCAGAATATAAAGTAGCAGCCTACCTGTTGGCTCTTGGTTGCTGTAGCCTGTCCTTCTCCTTTAACTTTTAATTCCATCATTTTAATTCCATCTTCCATTGATTAGATATCTCCAAAAAAAAATATCCTAACACAGAGGCTCTATGACTGTAGCCTATTGCCGCTTTGATGACTTATGATTGGCCAACAACAACAAGCTACATGCGCCACTCTCGTGAAAAGCAAAGAGAAGCAGCATAAATTATGCAATTTCTCTTTCTCTCTCTCCACTGCAGCAGTAGCGTTCGGATCAATATGGGTCCTTCCAGACAATTAAGTTAAAATTACACATACCCGAGACCCATGACAATCATATCAGATCTGACCCAGAACTGTGACATTATTTAGAATTCTGGATCCGGACCCACTCGGGTCCCGGATCGGGTCTCGGGCATTCGGGTACAGTTGGATCCGTGAAGACCTCTAGTACTCACCAAAACCAGTGTTTTGACGGTTGACAGGCAGCAGAAGTGACCATGTCGGATGTAATCTATTCCTGGTCATCTGGCAATATTGTTGAAATGCATTGGAAGTTTGAACCAACTTCATGGAAGCAAATTTTCCCTTCTATTTGCTGAGCAAAATGTGTGCGCATTGCACAATTATTGGGCATCATTGGCAAAAGTGGGAATGTAAGTAATCCATACGCAACCCTCCAGTAAGTTGTGATGAACTCACTTACAAAACTCAGTTTTGGACGAGACA
>NC_139990.1:12624928-12702771 GCF_964263955.1 Coregonus lavaretus | reverse complement strand
AACCACAAAGATGCAGAGCATACGATTGTTGTTGTTGTTGTTGTTGTAGCCCAATTCCTACTTTGTGTGTTTACGTCTTTACGGTTCAAAGGTGCTGTGTCTGCGACCCACTGCTCTGCCAACCTATTACCACACTAACACATGGACCTGGGCGCGCACACACACACACACACAGTCTTAATCCTCCTGCTAATGAGGGATGATCTCTTACCTTCTAAATAAAGAAGTCCTCTGAGGTTAGAATAGAACGTAAAGACAACGTTATGACATCAGGATGGCGTGTGTGTGCATGTGTGTGACAACTTTCGACGTCAACACATCTATGGACACACTACTATGCATGACTCACACTGTATCTATTTACAGGCTGTGTTGTGAGGGTTGTAGCTAACGTTGTACAGATTGTTTGATGTTGGTGACGTTTTAGGGCTTTGAGGCGTTAATATGAAACAAAGCCAGAGGGATTGATGACAATACTATTAACATCTACGTGTTGTTCTGAAATTGACTCCCTGGAGAAGCAGGGTTGTAATTATTTGATTGTAACAACTATAGTAGATTGTTGCCCAGACAGTCTCTGTGAGACTCAGAAGAGAACAGACACAGAGGATTAGGCAACAAGTGACTCATCGTCTCAACTGATTTTCAAAGAAGAAAGGTTCCTCCTCAACCTTCAGTTACATATTACACGAGGGGATGAAGGGGGACACTTATGGTGACACACGCAAATTACTTTGTTCTTCCCCTGTATGCTCTCATTTCAATGGCTACTACACAGGATGAAGAATGAAGAAGGGAGCCATCTAAAGGATTTCCCTGTATGGGCTTCTGTGTGTGTGCCTGTGTGTGTGCGCATGCCTGCTTGCCTGCCTGCAAGTGTGTGTGTGTGCACTTTAACCATGTGTGTGTATGAGTGTGTTCCCATTCACAGCAAAGAGGATTATACAGCCTGTCCTAACAGATAGGTGAAGGCAAAACACAGGCTACAGGGATGAATGGGTCCTGAGTGACAGGCCTGTGAAGCAGCTTATTGTAAAAGCTCTTTGGTTACTCTCAATCTATGGTGGAGTTGAATTAATTAAAATGGACTGAATGAATTTACTTGGAATTGACCCCAACCAAGGTTGAGCAATTTAAATGAATTAGTTGAAATGGAATTGACCCCAACCAAGGTTGAGCAATTGAACTGAATTAGTTGAAATGGAACTGACCCAAACCCTATAATGAACCCCTGAAGCCCTGGACATGCTTCAGTGAGAGCCTGGTCATCTTAAAAATGCTTGAATATGTCAGGGATGAGATAGAACTGGAACAAGCTTGTCATCAGCCTCCATCTTCCTACTGAGATCTGTATGTCATCAGCCTCCATCTTCCTACTGAGATCTGTATGTCATCAGCCTCCATCTTCCTACTGAGATCTGTATGTCATCAGCCTCCATCTTCCTACTGAGATCTGTATGTCATCAGCCTCCATCTTCCTACTGAGGTCTGTATGTCATCAGCCTCCATCTTCCTACTGAGATCTGTATGTCATCAGCCTCCATCTTCCTACTGAGATCTGTATGTCATCAGCCTCCATCTTCCTACTGAGATCTGTATGTCATCAGCCTCCATCTTCCTACTGAGATCTGTATGTCATCAGCCTCCATCTTCCTACTGAGATCTGTATGTCATCAGCCTCCATCTTCCTACTGAGGTCTGTATGTCATCAGCCTCCATCTTCCTACTGAGATCTGTATGTCATCAGCCTCCATCTTCCTACTGAGATCTGTATGTCATCAGCCTCCATCTTCCTACTGAGATCTGTATGTCATCAGCCTCCATCTTCCTACTGAGGTCTGTATGTAATCAGCCTCCATCTTCCTACTGAGTTCTGTATTTCATCAGCCTCCCTCTTCCTACTGAGGTATGTCTGTCTGCCTAGGTATAGAGAGGATCAGAGAGAGGGAGAGGCAGGGTGGGAAGGAAGGAGAAGATAAGAGGGGTGAACGGGTGGAGCGATAGGGGAAATGAGGGGAGAGGAGAGTGATGGAGGAAGAGGAGAGAGAGTAGAGGGAAAGGGATAGATGGAGGGGTGGATGGAGGGAAGAAAGACTGATGATGTTACCCTGCACCATTGAGTAACCAAATATAAATAGACCTAGGGTTACAGTATGTTCAGGTTCTGCTGAGTTAGAGGAGATGGAGACAGGTTCTGCTGAGTTAGAGGAGATGGAGACAGGTTCTGCACTAAGAGGGGGTAGACCTACTGTACCTGCTCACCCTCTTTTCTCCCTTTACTCTCGCTATCTTTTTAGACTTTCTTTTACTCTCCTCTTAATTTCAGCACGTCTCCACAGAACACACAAAGCGCTGACTGCGTATGAAAGTCAGCACTTTTACGCCAATCTAAATTTGTCCGGCTTCGCTGCACTTAGAACTACCCCCCTCCTCACCCCCTCCTAGGTAGTAGTAGGTACATTTGGGACTAAGAACTGGCCTAAGCAACAATTATTTATTTCCTCTTGCGTAGTTTATATGATGGGACTTTATCGACAAGCAAATAAAAACACTTGCACGCAGATCTACACAGAACACCTTCCTAATATTAAGTTGCACCCAACCCCACAGTTTCCCACAGTTGTGTCAAGTTGGCTGGATGTCCTTTGGGTGGTGGACCATTCTTGATACACACGGGTGTGAAAAGCCCAGCAGTGTTGCATTTCTTTACACAAACCGGTGCACCTGGCACCTACTACCATACCCCGTTCAAAGGCATTTACATTGTTTGTCTTACCCATTCACTGTCTGAAAGGCACACATGCACAATCTACGTCTGAATTGTCTCAAGGATTAAAAATCCTTCTTTAACCTGTCTCCTCCCCTTCATCTACACTGATTGAAGTGGATTTAACAAGTGACATCAATAAGGGATCATAGCTTTCACCTGGATTCACCTGGTCAGTCTATGTCATGGAAAGAGTTCTTAATGTTTTGTACACTCAGTGTATATCTATATATAAATTGCATACACACACACACACACTCTCTCTCTCTAATAAACTCCTGTATTTCCTCGTCTGTGCCTGGTAGAAAGTGGCACAGGCAGGTACAGAGGGATCGAGGCCTAGTTTAGGCTTGTCAGGGAGAATAGGGTTCTGCATCCATCATTTCCTTGAACAGGTGTTGTTGCTCTCTCCACTGACTCAGTAATACACAGCCATCACTTCTATACCAGCACACACACACAGAGACACACACACTCATGCGCTGACATGCACACATTAATTGACGTCACTGAGAGACTTGAGCAAAGATTCTACTTCAGCGTGCAGATCAAAGATAAGAAAAATAAAACAACTTTCATGAAGTGAAGTGACAGTATTCCTGTTAAACTCTCTCTGCTCTGGTCTTCAGTTATATAATCTTATATAATTCCCTCTGCCTCTGCTGACCCACCTGCTAGCCAGCACTGGCTATTAAGCGCATCACCCTTACAACACAGCATAATAAGAGCTAAAGATACCATCTGATACACACACACACACACACAAACATAAACTGTGAGCGTCTGAAGCAACTGTCTCAAAAGACGCATTGATCTGTTACGTTTATCTTGTGTGTGTGTGTGCCGGTGTGTGTGTGTCTAGCAGCAGATGTTCACAGTGGGGGAGGGGTGTGTGTGTGTGTGTGTGGGTGTGTGTGAGATGGTTTGGCTCTATGCTCTTTTGGACGCAACGATCAAATCTATTATGTGACAGGCTGACACAAGCATCGTCCTCTCCCTAAGCTCCTCCATTAGACGTATGTGTGTGTCCTACCTAGAACAAAGGGACAAAGCTGTCAACAGGAAGCTATTTCCAGACACACCACTTCAGTCTGAGGTCAGTGTGAATGTATTGTAGCGATGCTGCTCTTGGTAAGAATACAATAAGACAGACGGACACACACACACTGCAAACACTACAGTGTATGGAGCTTAGTATATCTCATCTTTAGGAAACCCAGAATCAACAGTATTGTAATGAGTTCTGGTAGAATAACTTAATCAATACTCATTACACAGACCTGGGCAAACATCACCATCATCACCATAGGATTTAAGCAGACATGAAAAGAGAGAGAAAGAGAGAGATGGAGAGGGAAGAGAGAGAGAGAGATGGGAGTGCGGTAGAGAGAGAGTGAAAGGAGAGGGAGAGAGGGGATAGAGAGAGGTGGAGGAAGAGAGGAAGAGAGATATGCGTATGTGGGAGAATATGAGATATAAGAAGAACATGTAGGCCGATAAGATATGTGGGTTTGATGTCAAGCACGTGGACACCTTTTTCATCCTCTTCTGTAAAAATAGGTTGGAGTAGTATATATTGTATCACAACTCCAGTATACAGCACTGCATGGGTTGGAATCGTGAGTGGGCATTGCAGTGACTAGATGGTCATTTATAGTATCTCACCAATCTCCCAAAATAGACCAGTAGTTACATAAAACGTTTCAAATGTAACCTCTTAGAAAAAAGGTTTCAGAAGTGTTCTTCAGCTGTCCGCATAGGATAACCCTTCTTGGTTCCAGGTAGAACCCTTTTGGGTTCCATGTAGAACCCTCTGTGGATTCTACATGTAACCCAAAAGAGTTCTACCTGTAACCAAAATGGTTCTACCTGGAACCAAAAATGGTTCTTCAAAGGGTTCTCCTATGGGGACAGCCGAAAACCTTTTTAGGTACTCGATAGCACCTTTTTTTCTAAGAGCGTATTTCTATCCCTACAGTATGTCTACCATGAGAAGAAAACAAAAATAATCCTGCTCCTAAAAGGTAAATCCTTTACATTTTTGTCATTTAGCAGACACTCTTATCCAGAGCGACTTACAGTTAGTGAGTGCATACATTTTGTTTTTTGTTTTTTTCATACTGTCCCCCGTGGGAAATGAACCCACAACCCTGGCGTTGCAAACGCCATGCTCTACCAACTGAGCCATGCTCTACCAACTGAGTCAACTAATTGTTTGTTTTCATGCCTTTTTCAATTTTCCGATTACCAGTACACAATAGTGGATGTGCATTTTGCCTTTTGTCAAGTATCCCTACATATGCCACACATATAAGCCTTAATGAAGGCGTGGTGGTGGAAACTAGCACAGATACAGTACGTGTGTTATTAGTGTCTGAAGGCGCTGGCACCTGCTTGGTAAATGGTTGATAAAGAGATAATGACTGGGGGAGGAGGTGGGGGAGAGGGAGAGAGGAGGAGTGAGAAGGAGGAGGAGGAGGGAGGGAGGAGGAGAGAGGAGTGTTGCAGACTAGTAATGACCCTCCTGTGCCTTTTATGAGCATTTGAATGTGTGTGTGTGTTTGTGTGTGTGTGTGTTTTATAAGGGTGGTGTCACAACGGCCCCATAGCTATGATTTAAATTAGACTGCTGTTCCCTGTTACACCCCTTCAGTCCCTAGGATGACATGAACCGATCTTAGTGAGTCACACACACACACACTTCAATCATCAAAAACTGCTTACACACATATAACTGAAATAACTGAAATCACACATGGACACCAACAGACACCCATCTAGCCACACACACACACACACAGCAGACAGTGATTAATTATGTTGTGTGTAACACCACATCTGCTGCCAGGGCCAGATCTCAGCACGAGCCGGAAACAATATGGCCATCACAACCCCATCATACCAGGGGGTCAACCTCCCCCTCACACACACACACACACACAAAACCCTGACACGACCTATACACACTCAACATGGCCCCACCCCCACCGTCCCTGGTCTCTAACAGCTGATGGTGAGGTGTGTGATGTCCCTGAACACTTGCATGACCCCACCTCCCACTCTTAGAGGCCTACATCCAACCCCAACCTTATTGCTAGCACACCTCAGACAACAGTGGTCTCTCTCTCTGTCTGTCCTGTCTGTTCTTCTCCTGGCCCTTTGGGAGAGGGTTGGCTCATGGCGAAATGTACATGCATGTGCCTGTGTCGCAGTCTGTTGGGGTGTGTGTGTGTGTGTGTGTGTGTGTGTGTGTGTGTGTGTGTGTGTGTGTGTGTGTGAGTGCGAGCGTGCGTGCGATGTCCCTACCAAGTGCCACATATGAGCACAGCAGTGGGGGCCACATGGCCAGACAAAGCCTGGGCGTGGTGGGCAGTTTCCTGAGGCCGGACTGTGTGTGTGTGTTGTCTCTGAGGACAATAGTGGGCGGGGCTAACAGCTGACCGTAGTGGAGACCAATTTACATTTTATTCAACCATTTGGGACACCCCTCTATTCATCCCTTCTTTTCATGGGGAGGTTGCCTACGGAGCAAAGCAGAGGCCTTTTCCCCCAAAAGGACCCACATACACTGAGTGTACAAAACATTAAGAACACCTACTCTTTCCATGATATAGACTGACCAGGTGAATCCAGGTGAAACCTAATATCCCTTATAGATGTCACTTGTTAAATCCACTTCAATCAGTGTAGATGAAGGGGAGAAGACAGGTTAAAGAAGGATTTTTCAGTCTTGAGACATGGATTGTGTATGTGTGCCATTCAGAGGGTGAATGGGCAAGACAAAATATTTAAGTGCCTTAGAACAGGGTATGGTCGTAGGTAGCAGGTGCACCGGTTTGTGTCAAGAAATTCAACACTTCAACTTGACACAACTACGGGAAGCATTGGAGTCAACATGGGCCAGCATCCCTGTGGAACGCTTTCGACACCTTGTAGAGTCCCTACCAGCTCTCATAGTCAGAATTAGATGTTTATCCATGTTTCTCAAAAATACAATTTCAAAGTTGTTCCAAACGTCAAATTTCGAAGTGTTTAAGGTTAAGTTTAGGCATTAACTTCTGATTTTTAAGGTTACGGTTAAGTTCAGACATTAACTCAAAATTCTTAAGGTTAGGCATTAACTCTGAATGGTTAAGGTAAGGGTTTGGGATAGGCTTAAAACGAAAATATAAAAATCAACTTTCTATTGTTGGATTTGAACTTGCAGCCTTTGGAATCAGATGCTTATGTCCATCCACAACGCACTAGCAAAACCGAAACCTACTTGAAGGTAACAGCGCTCACTGTTGCCCCTAGTGGCTGGTTTCTACGTCATCTCCCAACATCCTCAGACATGGATGGATGTCAAATACTGACTTGTATCACGGGTGACCTGGCTGAGAGTCCATGCCCCTACAAATTGAGGCTGTTCTGAGGGCAAAAGGGAGGAGGGGGTGCAACTCAATATTAGGAAGGTGTTCCTAATGTTTGGTATACTTAAAAAATATATATATATTGTAAAGTGGTTGTCCCACCGGCTATCATAAGGTGAATGCACCAATTTGTAAGTCGCTCTGGATAAGAGCGTCTGCTAAATGACGAAAATGTAAATGTAAATGTACTTACTCAGTGTACAATCACATTCCCAAATTCCCAGTTAATGATATCCCAAATTCCCTCAGCGTCAGGCCAAAACAGCCTGAGGCGGAATGTCTGAAGACAAAATAATTAATAGAATGTGAGAATCATTGTTGGTATCATTCACGGCCATTGTTTAAGCTTATGGAATTAACCTAGACTTCATTTATGCATACCTGGCACTTTCCCCCAGATATATTACAGATAGATGATTACATATACATCATCAAAATGATTGAAATGACATATCTGATCACATCAACACAAAGCGCTGGAGAAGCATGAAAGTAATCTATCCCCTCCATTCATCCAGTAGTGTGTGTGTGTAGGGGGGTGTTGTGTGTGTGTTATGGTGGGATTACATTTACATTTACATTTTTGTCATTTAGCAGACGCTCTTATCCAGAGCGACTTACATCAGCAATTAGGGTTAAGCGCCTTGCTTAAGGGCACATCGACAGATTTTTCACCTAGTCGGCTCGGGGATTAGAACCAGCGACCTTTCGGTTACTGGCACAACGCTCTTACAATGACAGGTGCTGCAAACGCAGACCATTCAGTGTTATTAAACCACACTTAATGCCGATACGGGGAGCAGCGTCCTAACACCTACACACACACACACATACAATCGAGCGCACACACACACGCACACACACACGCACACACACACACACACACACACACACACACACACACACACACACACACACACACACACACACACACACACAGAGGGAGAGAGGGAGAGAGCAGAGCTGTCTACAAAGGTAGATAATTAAACCAGAGGGAAATTATAGGATCCTTTTATACATTCTCTTTCTCTCTCATTTTACAACCTCTCCCTCTGTGTCTGACTGTCTCTCCCCTCCTCCTCCTCCCTCTCTCCTTTGGTTCACCCTGCACACACTGCTCCTTAGCAAATCTCTCTGATTGTAGATTAAATGGGGACCATTGGGCAGGGTGGAGAGAGGGATGGGGAGGGAGAGAGAGAGGATTGTCAAGGAGAGAGAGGAGAGGAGTGGAGGAGAGAAAAAAATTGTTAGAAATACTGATAGAGCAGGCACAATCCTGAAATAAAGATATCCTTCCATGTATTAGTACCATTTGTAACAATAAAGGTGCAATCAGTCACTTTCTCCTACACAGTATTGCTTTGTTTGACAGTAATGTGATTTATCAGTGGAGTCTGGGTGTGCAGACGACAGCTAACAGGTAATTTATAGGTTTAATTTAACGTTTAGTGTCCCATCCTCCTCACTGGACAATACTACACCCCCTAGGCATAGTATCTCTCTCCCCATTTCTCTCAGTCACTCTCTCAATCCCCCTCTCTTTCATCTCTCTCCTCTCCTTTCTCTCTCAATCCCCCTCTCTTTCCCCATCTCTCTCCTCTCCTTTCTCCCTCAATCCCCCTCTCTTTCCCAGCTCTCTCCTCTCCTTTCTCTCTCAATCCCCCTCTCTTTCATCTAGCTCGTCTCCTTTCTTTCTCTCTCTCTCTCTCAATTCAATTTCAATTTAAGGGCTCAATTTAAACAAAAGTGAAATAAACAAAACAAAATTAACAGTAAACATTACACTCAGAAGTTCTAAAAGAATAAAGACATTTCAAATGTCATATTATGTACAGTGAGGGAAAAAAGTATTTGATCCCCTGCTGATTTTGTACGTTTGCCCACTGACAAAGACATGATCAGTCTATAATTTTAATGGTAGGTTTATTTGAACAGTGAGAGACAGAATAACAAAAAAAAAATCAAGAAAAACGCACGTCAAAAATGTTATAAATTGATTTGCATTTTAATGAGGGAAATAAGTATTTGACCCCTCTGCAAAACATGACTTAGTACTTGGTGGCAAAACCCTTGTTGGCAATCACAGAGGTCAGACGTTTCTTGTAGTTGGCCACCAGGTTTGCACACATCTCAGGAGGGATTTTGTCCCACTCCTCTTTGCAGATCTTCTCCAAGTCATTAAGGGTTCGAGGCTGACGTTTATCAACTCAAACCTTCAGCTCCCTCCACAGATTTTCTATGGGATTAAGGTCTGGAGACTGGCTAGGCCACTCCAGGACCTTAATGTGCTTCTTCTTGAGCCTCTCCTTTGTTGCCTTGGCCGTGTGTTTTGGGTCATTGTCAAGCTGGAAAACCCATCCACGACCCATTTTCAATGCCCTGGCTGAGGGAAGGAGGTTCTCACCCAAGATTTGACGGTACATGGCCCCGTCCATCGTCCCTTTGATGCAGTGAAGTTGTCCTGTCCCCTTAGCAGAAAAACACCCCCAAAGCATAATGTTTCCACCTCCACGTTTGACGGTGGGGATGGTGTTCTTGGGGTCATAGGCAGCATTCCTCCTCCTCCAAACACGGCGAGTTGAGTTGATGCCAAAGAGCTCGATTTTGGTCTCATCTGACCACAACACCTTCACCCAGTTCTCCTCTGAATCATTCAGATGTTCATTGGCAAACTTCAGACAGCCCTGTATATGTGCTTTCTTGAGCAGGGGGACCTTGCGGGCGCTGCAGGATTTCAGTCCTTCACGGCGTAGTGTGTTACCAATTGTTTTCTTGGTGACTATGGTCCCAGCTGCCTTGAGATCATTGACAAGATCCTCCCGTGTAGTTCTGGGCTGATTCCTCACCGTTCTCATGATCATTGCAACTCCACGAGGTGAGATCTTGCATGGAGCCCCAGGCCGAGGGAGATTGACAGTTATTTTGTGTTTCTTCCATTTGCGCGAATAATCGCACCAACTGTTGTCACCTTCTCACCAAGCTGCTTGGCGATGGTCTTGTAGCCCATTCCAGCCTTGTGTAGGTCTACAATTTTATCCCTGATGTCCTTACATAGCTCTCTGGTCTTGGCCATTGTGGAGAGGTTGGAGTCTGTTTGATTGAGTGTGTGGACAGGTGTATTTTATACAGGTAACAAGTTCAAACAGGTGCAGTTAATACAGGTAATGAGTGGAGAACAGGAGGGCTTCTTAAAGAAAAACTAACAGGTCTGTGAGAGCCGGAATTCTTACTGGTTGGTAGGTGATCAAATACTTATGTCATGCAATAAAATGCAAATGAATTACTTAAAAATCATACAATGTGATTTTCTGGATTTTTGTTTTAGATTCCGTCTCTCACAGTTGAAGTGTACCTATGATAAAAATTACAGACCTCTACATGCTTTGTAAGTAGGAAAACCTGCAAAAACTGCAGTGTATCAAATACTTGTTCTCCCCACTGTATACAGTGTTGTAAGTACAAATGGGAAAATAAATAAGCATAAATATGGGTTGTATTTACAATGTTGTTTGTTCTTCACTGGTTGCCCTTTTCTTGTGGCAACAGGTCACAAATCTTGCTGCTGTTATGGCACACTGTGGTATTTCACCCAGTAGATATGGGAGTTTATCAAAATTGGGTTTGTTTTCAAATTCTTTGTGGATCTGTGTAATCTGAGGGAAATATGTGTCTCTAATATGGTCATACATTTGGCAAGTGCAGCTCAGTTTCCACCTCATTTTGTGGGCAGTGTGCACATAGCCTGTCTTCTCTTAAGAGCCAGGTCTGCCTACGGCGGCCTTTCACAATAGCAAGGCTATGCTCACTGAGTCTGTACATAGTCAAAGCTTTCTTTAAGTTTGGGTCAGTCACAGTGGTCAGGTATTCTGCCACTGTGTACTGTCTGTTTAGGGCCAAATAGTATTCTAGTTTGCTCTGTTTTTTTGTTAATTCTTTCCAATGTGTCAAGTAATTCTCTTTTTGTTTTCTCATGACTTGGTTGGGTCTAAAAGTGTTGTTGTCCTGGGGCTCTGTGGGGTCTGTTTGTGTTTGTGAACAGAGCCCCAGGACCAGCTTGCTTAGGGGACTCTTCTCCAAGTTCATCTCTCTGTAGGTGATGGCTTTGTTATGGAAGGTTTGGGAATTGCTTCCTTTTAAGTGGTTATAGAATCTAACGGCTCTTTTCTGGATTTTGATCATTAACGGGTATCGGCCTGATTCTGCTCTGCATGCATTATTTATTATTTGGTGTTTGTCCCATTTTGTGAATTATTGGTTGGTGAGTGGACCCCAGACCTCACAACCATAAAGGGCAATGGGTTCTATAACTGATTAAAATATTTTTAGTCAGATCTCTCTCTCGCTCTCCCCCGCTCTCCTCTAAGCAAGGACATTTCAGAATGGTGCCATGGTAGAGGTGTCCTTTTCCTTCATGTTAACAGCTAGTGTGTAAATGAACCATAGACGTACTAGGTAACTGTCATTCTAGCTGTCTCTACTACTGGTAACTGAATAGGTAAAGTGATCCTAGAGATCCTCACTGCCTCTCAGGTGACCCGATGACCTTCTATTCTAAGGCTGGTGTGTGTGTCGGTCTCATCAAAGCTGATTCTATTGGCTGCCTCCATTGTCCTCTAGGGCTCTAATATGAATAACAAATACACACCACAGCTGGGCAATACACACCTACTGACTTCACCCTGAATATGCAATTAAACACACACAAGGCACGGGCCATTGTCTCTGCATCTAGCCAGGGACCGGGGACAGGGGGAGGGGTGTTACCATAGTAACAGAAGGACTGTGACTGCCTTCTGACCCTTATCGAGGAGGAGATGGCTGTTTCTTGTGTGTTTGAGGTGGGGGGGCTCTATTGTAGGTAGCGGTAGGTAGCCTAGCGGTTAAGATCGTTTGGTCAGTAATTGAAGGGTCGCTCGCTGGTTCGAATCTCCGAGCCAACTTTTTTTTCAGTACCCTCATTGAACTAGATAGCATTCAGTGTTTAAAATGCTACTGTCTCACTCCTGGGGGAATGCTGAAGACAGAAAAATAAAATAAAAAGGAATGTGGCCATCATAAAAGAGAGGAGGAGAGAAGGTAGGTAACCTAGGTAACGGCCGAGGATGTTCACCTCGGAGGCGACTAGCCTGAGTGCACATGAAGAGGAGGTAGAGGAAGAAAGTAAAACTTATCTCACAAGTATTCACACACACACACACACAGCCAGCACCACTCTATTCAGCTAGAGAAATGCCACACCTATTT
Source organism: Coregonus lavaretus (assembly GCF_964263955.1). Classification (NCBI taxonomy): domain Eukaryota; kingdom Metazoa; phylum Chordata; class Actinopteri; order Salmoniformes; family Salmonidae; genus Coregonus; species Coregonus lavaretus. The sequence goes on along the minus strand of NC_139990.1, from coordinate 12,690,348 downwards.
TCATCTATGTACGCAAACGGAAATAAAAAGTGAATAAGAATAAACTGAACAAAAACATCCAAAGTACATTTACATTAAAAACCTTTCGCTCTGCCTTTCCCTGTGTTGCTGGGGATGAAAGGTTTACTCCTGGCCTATGATGCGTTGTCACTGACAATTCCTTTAAAACTTGTTGAGAAATGGGAGAGGTTAGCAGGTGATGAAAATACACCAGAAGAGGAGAGGAGATGCTGACGGCGTAGTACAAGTAAAGGACAAAGCGAAGTAGGGGAGGAAGAGAGATGAGGAGAAAGAGAAGGAAGATGAGGAAAAGAAGCAGAGAGAATAGTGTCCGTTTGATGACATCAGCCACCTACCTGCCCTCTGTACACGCACATATGACGCCACCCGTTTCCCCTGAGGACACAAAGGACAGGTTGCATCGTCACGTCTGTGCGTCACTAAAGAGCACTGAGGGCTCTGTCATTTACGCGCCAACTACTAAGTAACCAGGCATCCAAGGAACAAATACACGCACCTGCATTGTGGAGAACCTAAGTGGAATTAATCAACTGTGACCTCAGGGCATTGTGAAGGTTGATGGCAGCCTCATCGGCTGAGAAGTCGATACCTGCAGTGCCTTCAGAAAGTATTCACACCCCTTGGCTTTATCCGCAGTTTGTTGTGCTACAGACTGAATTTAAAATTGACTACATTGAGCTTTTGTGTCACTGGCATAATGTCAAAGTGGATTTATGTTTTTAGAAATTATGACAAATTAATTCTAAATTAAAAGCTGAAATGTCTTGAGACCATAAGTAATCAACCCCTTTGGTATGACAAGCCTAAAAATCTGCTTAACATTTACATTTTAGTCATTTAGCAGACGCTCTTATCCAGAGCGACTTACAGTTAGTGAGTGCATACATTTTTCATACTGGCCCCCCGTGGGAATCGAACCCACAATCCTGGCGTTGCAAGCGCCATGCTCTACCAACTGAGCTACAGGAGGCCTTAACAAGTCACATATGTCACATGGACTCACTCCGTGTGCAATAATAGCGTTTAACATGATTTTGAATGACTACCTCATCTCTGTACCCCACACATACAATTATCTGTAAGGTCCCTCAATCGAGCAGTGAATTTCTAACACAGATTCAACCACAAAGACCAGGGAGGTTTTCCAATGCCTCGCAAAGGGCACCTATTGGTAGGTGGGTAGAAAACAAAAAAACAGACATTGAATATCTCTGTTGGTTCAAAATATTTTCTTCCATTTCCTTCTTTAATAACCACTGAACACAAACTCTGATAATGTAATGTCCATAGTGATTGACCTTTGGGTGAAAGAATAGAATGGGACATTATTGAGGCCTTTATCTCTTATACAGACTTTGTAAATCAAGTTCCTGTTTCTGAATTGTGGCCTACAAGGCGCTAACATGACAGTAAATATCACACTAATCTTTCAAACACAAGCCCATTTATTTGCAAAATAAACAAAAAGAAAAACAAGATCCAATCAAAACAACGTTTTGTTGTGTTGTAAACCTCTGGACTAGTTTGTTGACCATGTACAAGATACCTTTAGCTACTTGACCTTGAGTCTCAGTCCAGATCTGCAGTGTGGTACAATGATCTTTAATCTTTACAAAAAGGTTATGTATGAGTATAAACATTATATACATTTTGTAGGTGGGATCTCACACAGCAGGAGGAAACAGTTAGCCAGATATCAGATTCTGAGAAAATGCCATATTTCCAGTACAACAAAAATATTAACTCGAAAAAGGCAATAGGTTCTTGGCTGCCAGTTCTTACTATCCAGTCCTCAGCTCTAGCTCATTTATGATGATTGTCTTTTTTTTTTGTCCACAATATTTTGGACCCTTCCATGGAGCATTTGCCACATTACTCTTCCCACATCAGAAACAAAGAATTTATCCTCCTACTACCTCTACCGCTGTCTCATTATCTCTGATTAGGCTATTTCTTAATGTCAACAACCCACTTTCGCTGAATATTAATACATGTTATCTGGCTGACTCATTGATCCTGCCCTGTGAAACCTCACTGTGGCTTTGAGCAGTGGGGGTTAGGGGCCAGGGTTAAAGGTCAGGGGTCACTATGATGGGGGGTCATCTCCATGGATAGCCTTGTACTTGGTCATCTCCTCTGGAAACACCTTGCCCAGCTCAGAGATCAGCAGGCTCTTGAACTTCTGCAACCAGAGACAGAACAGAGGGGTCAGAGTTTGAAGCTAAAGTTTAATTACTGTTATTTAGCAAGAACCATTATGGTCCTGATGGTAATAAAACAGTATAAGGGGATTATATATGCTTATGACACATCTTACAATCCATTATAATCCTAAGGCATTATACCAGCAGGCTTTGAGTAAAGTGTAACCAAGACTACTTGTCATTAAGTAATTTCTTGAATCTATTTCTATGTCATTATTAGGCTTCAATTTACTGCCACTTACCGTCATGGTGTCAATCTTGCCTTTGACCTGCTCGTTCTTGGCCAGGGCCCTTTCCAGACATTCCTTAGTGTACAGCTGGGGGTTACGACCCTGGTCTATGTATCTGACAACATAAGGCAAACCATTACATTGGTTGAGTTAGGCTGGAGGGTCTGTGGCCAAGTGGAGGTCTGAGGGTGAGAAAGAGCTGGTACAAGGGTGACTTTCTGTTAAGCTCACCATAGTCTCACATCACCATCGTTCCAAATCTCATCTTGTTGACTCGACTATTGGAAGTCTGGAGAACTTCAGTATTGGATTTTGCATTTGAATGGGAGCGCTGGCATTCAACACTCGCATTTGATTGGCTCTGAGAATAAATAACTACTCAGTTTCTCCTCAGGAGAGGCAATTCCTGTTTTATCTGTGTCCCTTTTCCTACCGTGTCAGACAAAGTCTTATAGCTTATGCAGCATTTGTTTAGTATAGTATGCATGCATGCTCGCTTGTTGCACGTCTGATTTTTTCTCAGAAAACACAATCTGTTTGGTGCTCCAGTGCCACCCATGCAAACTGTGATTGGTTTGAAGTGGCAACGCGTAACTAGTTTCCATCTAGACTCCACCGTACTCTCCACCCATTTTGTCGTATTCCTGAGGATAACTTCCCCAGGCTTTCAAAAGTTACATGATGCTCACAGTAAACTAGAGCTAGAAATGGCCGGTGTATGTATAAGTTGGTAGTTACGTCTACTCACTCGAAAGCCTCGAGAGGAACGTTGATCTCATGTAGCTGCTGGCGACATTTCTCGATGTCCTGCAGTCCCGTGATCATGTAGTTTCTAAAATGCACAGGATCGAGTAGACATTTCAACAACTAGCAGGCAAAATAATCTACAACTACCATAAAACTACCTACCTCAACATTACTGACAGTTAGATTAATTAACTGATTAATTGCTGACTATGTTAAGTATTTTATACCCTGATGTGTGTCTGTGACATTGATTGACTGTACTAGCTAGCTACCAAAGTAGCTAACTAGCTAGCTAGCTAGCTATGTGGAGGCTAGTTAGCATTGCCATTGGCTAACCCATTAGTCTTTTTTAAACAACTGCGGTGTATTGATAACTTGGGGAGTTAGTAGTCAGATATTTAAGTGGCTAGCTATGATGGCTAGTAATACTAGAAACACCTAGCTAGCTAGCCAACTATCATCACTTACAGTTTTTGGTTGAGTCCAGTTTGACTGCTAGGTTGGAAGTCGCTAACGATGATTCCCATCTGTCGAATATTTTCAATGAACTTCTCGAGATGCTCCTCGAGGTTATCAAATTTCTCAGCCATGTCTCCAACAAAACGTTATCTATGTCTTCAGTTCTCATAAACATGAAATGTAAAAAGACAGACAAAGCCTTCTGTCAATTCATCTAAATTTCAGTCGTTTTCCAGATTCCCCCATAGCGCTACAGTGCTTTTCGTAAGGATAAGAACCAATCACTGGCGAATGTGTTGTTGCCGTAGCGACAGCTTGCCGTCTGCAGCTCCAGATTGCTGCAAAGCGTCGTGCTCTGAAATACTCAGAGATACATTGTTGCAACTTGCTGATTGTACAAGGTCGTACATCTCATAACATTGATTGTTACAATGTATCATCGTCACCATGCATTTTTAATGCAGGTCATTTCGCAGCATTTATTTATATATATTGATGGACAGTGTTTTATAAGTGTTTTCAATTCATAAAAGCAGTGCAGTGGAACAATAAAACATACAAAATATCAAATAGAGTAAAATACTTTGTAGGCTACTTAAGATAGCCGGTTTGATGCCACTTTGTAATATAATAACCTTACATTAGTGTCCTACTTCACCTCACACTTGTTATGAACTCATCAATAAGACTTTGTAGAAGCTTGTAGATTTTGATCCGATAACACACTCTCTGTTTTTACAAAAATGTGACAATAACCTTTTTACAAAACCCTTTCCATGCCCTTGGAAAATTGATTTGGGGACATTCCAGGCTCTTTGTGAAAATCTAGCTAAAGGAGTCTGCACAGCTTTTACTTGATCCTGAAACACCTCTACTGTCCCCCAAATTCAGTCCCCTTTCATGAATGTATCCTCTTTTCTATCCCCCCCTTACTTACATGTCATGTGCTTCATTTCTTTCCTTTCCTATCTTATTATTTCCCTCTAATCCCTTCCGCTGTCACCTATATAGCATAAAAAATCGATTCAGAGATGTTATGAACAACTAAAACAACATATTTCAATGTATTATATAATATCTAATGAAGGAAAATACATTTAAATTGATTAAAGGTTCATTTTGTGCATTTTTATAGATCCCTGTCCCACTATTCAAACACCATTCATGGGAAGTGGGACAGTGCTATAAATCTGATTTCATAAAATATAACAACTGTTTACATGAATGGTTATTATATTTTAAAACACTACCAATAACTATTCATTTCAAACACCAAAAGCTAGATTGTTGAATTATAATTGACAGAATGAAAGCCTTATTATTAGGGTTTCATATGCCGGTTTTTCATGAGTTTCAACGGGTCACCCCATCTAACAAACCAGACCACATACACTACAATGATGTCACACTAACCAAAAAATGTTTTCATGCACAGAACACATTCAGCCCCTCAGGAGGCGGATAAGATTCAGCATGGCCCTCAGATCCTCAAAATGTTCTACAGCTGCACCATTGAGAGCATCTTGACTGGTTGTATCCTCGCTTGGTATGGCAAATGCTTGGCATCAGACACAAGGCACTACAGAGGGTAGTGCATACGTCCCAGTACATCACTGGGGCCGAGCTCCCTGCCATCCAGGACCTCTATCCCAGGAGGTGTCAGAGAAAATTGTCAGACTCCAGCCACCCTTGTCATAGACTGTTCTCTCTGCTACCGCACGGGCAAGCGGTACCGATGCACCAACTCTGGAACCAACAGGACCCTGAACAGCTTCTACGCCCAAGCCATAAGGCTGCTAAATAGTTAGTTAAATAGTTAACCAATAGCTACCCAGACTATCTGCATTGACCCTTTTGCACTAACACTTTTGACTCATCACATATGCTGCTGCTACACAGTAAATTTTGAAGTGTTAAAGTAACACTTAAAGAGTTAGATTTAACACTATTTCTGAGTGTATATGGTCCCACCCTGAAATAGTGTTAATTTGACTCTTTTCATAGTGTTAACATTTTAGAGTTAAATTAACTCTAAATAGAGTAAAAATTTAACACTCGCTTACACTGAATAGTGTTATTTTAATTTTACACTAAAGGTTAAATAACACTGGAGAGTGTAAATATTACCCTTGGAAGAGTTAATCATTTACTCTTCTAAAATAACAAATCAACTCTGATTGAGTTTGATTCCAGTCCAGTTTAACACTGCATGGAGTTGACACTCAAGGTTAAAATAACTCTGATAAGTGTTGATGTTACACACTATTGTGTTGATAATTGACTATCTTGCAGTGAAAAACAAGCTCAAATAGAGTCAAATTCTAACACCGTATAGTGTCACGGAAATAAATCTCAGCAGTATTCATTTTACACTTTTTTAGTGTCAAATTACACCAAATACTCCATTAAGTGAGTAAAAATCACAACTTACCACAAAATAATGCATTTCAAATTTTTATTAACAGCTCAACTATGTCAGGCTAAAATATATTAAGAATACAAATCCCTTTTTAAAACATTGACCTTAGGTTTCCATAAAATGGCAATAGGGAACAACATACAAGGAGGAATCTGTCGTTCCATACTTCATTTGAACATCAAAAGGTTTAAAGTAACACAGTTCAGTAATGTTGATCACCTTTTGAACCCTGTCTGGATGCATCCTGACCTTAAAGGCATAGTAATGGTAATCAAAACACACTGTTTCCATCAGTTTTCCACAGAGCAATACACAGTCATCTTTCACAGCAATAATTTTGATTTTACAAAATACAGGCATCTCAAATGCTACCTCAGTACAGATAATGAAGTCACGGCGGTACTCTGTACCATGATGTTTGATCCACTTGGCAGAAAACACACTGGTAGACAATACAGACCCAAATTTTAAAGCAATCTCGGGACCTTCTTTGAGCTCACTAAGTGTTACCATCTTCCCCGAACCTAAAGTTAATCTTTCCTTGCTAAAGGACTCTCGATACATTGCCATACAACTTTGGTGCTTTTTGGCTAATGTTTTTGTTACATTTACATTTTGAAGTGTTTATTTCGTTTAGCTTCTGAATTTAAGGGTGTGAAAGGGTTTTCCAACTTTTGCAAAGATTGTTCTATTCTGTTCTTATTTTCAGTTTCCTGTGGAGATAAGCACTGCAAAGCTGCATCTGTAGCTTGACTTTGAATCTCAAAAAACACTTCTTCCATGGAGGAAACAAAACTATTTACAGTAGATTGACTTAATCCAGCTGCTTTTAGTTGTGCAACAGCAGAGGCACACATATCTAGAGTGCTCCTGTTGGACTTTTTCAACAGAGTAGATGTGGCTACCTCGTGTTCATTAACTGTCCGTGACGTTGTAGCTGTCTCCTCTACATTAGTGGTCACTGCCTCTCCAATGCTGCTTAAATAAACATCAGGGTCAACCTGTTGGTCAATATACTCAGTGTGTTTTGTGTTTAAATGTTTCCTAAAACCAGAAAACGTACCAAACGCACAGCCACATCCAGTCTGAGCACATTTAAGCCGGAGATTTTTTCCAGGCAAGTAACCGTGAACTAATCGTAAATGCCTAACAAGCATATTTGAACTCGATAACTCAGCCTGACAAACAAAACACTTCATGTTCGAGGAGAAACTTCAAGCACTAATGAAGTAACCTCGCCCTGATTTCAGCAACACGAGGGCTCTCTTTGACCTTGCCAGCATCGATGCTGTACACTGTAGTTTGGATGAAAGTGTACATGTTGTGGAGCATGGTGTTGTAGGATGTGCCAAACACAAAATGTGCCTTAAATAGTTCGTCAAAAGCAACAAGAGAAGAGGTTGACCTGCAAGGTATGGCATTCTTGTCGATAATGATGAAGAACTGGTGGATTGCATTCTTCTTAACTCCAACAGCTAGGAGATAGGGCTGAGCGCTAGTAGTGATGGCATCGAGATGCTCTTGAATGTTTGTTCCGGTCTGCGAAGACAAATGAGGGAAAACTGTAGTTAATGGCCAAGTAGTTGTAGAATATGCAGAAAGAGCCAATACACTACTCTTATTGAATATGAATATTGAATGAATACTTGTAGCCTAATATTAGGTGTTCATACCACAAATTAGAAAAAATACAAACCTTCTTGAATACCACAAGATGTTTCTCTGCTTGGGATGCGGAAACCTTTCCTGGTCTCTTCCGACCCTGAGCGGAGGGTGGAATCAAAATGGACCAGTTCCAAAAACCTGAGAACTTAACATGTCCCATCATTTTAGGAATATTCCAGTATATCAATTTTAAACAGCTAAATTCAGACAGTTATTACTAACATTGTCAAATTCTTACCTGCAATCAAAAAGTCTTTCAGATTTGGCTCAGTTATTCTGACAAATTTTTGGACATCTCCAAGTTTAGCTTTAAGCAGCATGCTCCCTGCAAATAGTATCAGTACAATTTCTCACAGTTAAAAAGTTGATGGTCTTATTTTAGCAGTATTTCCTCAAATATAAGAAAAAATATTGTTTCAAGCCACCAAAGTGCTGAGAAATGATCAGCACTTTTGCAGAAATGGCCAGTTAAATTGAAGTTACTGTCAAACACATTAAAAAGGATAACGTCTGATTTTCATCCTTGTAACATTAATGTTACCGCCTTTCCCGCACAATTACTGCAATTGTTGGGTCTTGGTATATTATAGAGTGTGGTCTAGACCTACTCTGTCTGTAAAGTGTCTTGAGATAACTCTTGTTATGATTTGACAATATAAATAACATTGAATTGAATAATGTTAGCTAAACATTACACCATAAGTGTGTGCTAAGATAGTGCTTAAGTATTTTAACAGTACTGCTGCTGCTTTGAAACCCGAAAGTCATTTTGTATAATATCCAGGAAAAAAATAAAGGCACACCGCTTAAGCAGTGTCCAAGGTTAATGTCTACCCGCCGTTAACATAATAAATCCATGCCACCCGCACATAGTTAGCCAGTCAAGCTAACGTAGCTAACTGTAGCTAGTTTAGCCAACTCCCCTTAGTCTTTGCTATGTTCCTGTAATATCTGAACGTTAACAAGAAGTACACAATCCCCCCTCCACGTTGTATTAACATAACTTACAATAAATCGGGCTGACATTGTCTAGTTTGAACGTTATGTTCGTCAGTTAATGTTAATTAACGTTAGCTTAATACTGCTGGCACATGGACTGGACAGAAGTCAGTCACAACATGTTAACGTTAGCCTTTTTAAAATTCGACATTTTAAGACCTAAAACCAACTAGAGTGCACTGTTAGCAACGATATAAAGTAATTCTTAAATGCTGCTTCTGTTAAAATGACAAATAATGTGTGTATAGTCGCTTAGGAGAAACTTACCGCAGTCATTCCACATGAAGAAAATGGCGCCGTGAAAATGTGTGGTCCGTTTGAGACGAGTCGTAGGTGGGCGGAGCTTTCCAGAGTACGTCTGACACTGCGTCTTTTAACAACGTACTTTTTCACCAACACTGGGCGGTATCTTACTCCAACTGTTGTAGTAATAACTCTGTAAGAGTCAATGTACTTTGACACTGCATATTTAACACTATGGAATTTACTGTGTACTATTTATTATCTATCCTGTTGCCTAATCACTTTTCCCTACCTATATGTAGGGTGAATTCAGAAAGAGTAGGACATCAGCTTAATCCTGACGCGTTTATTTCTTGGTCTGACAAAATAAATATTAGGAAGGTGTTCTTACTGTTTTGTACACTCAGTGTATACCCAATATATTAGCCCAACACATCATACATTTCTGAAATCCTCAGAAGTTTCCTAATCATACACAATTTAATTTAATTGTCATTGGGGTACAATTAGGACTATAATAATGGTGTCCCAGTTTATCAAATGCAAACTGAAAATATGGTTTTGACTCAGTGTTGAGGATTTCAGAAATGTTAATGTATCATGTGTTGGGCTAATACTGTATGTTGGGTAAATGTCGAAAGAGGTTACAGAAAAAGGAAATGCAAAATGTGTCCCACTTATTCCGAATTCACCCAACATATCTACCTCAATTACCTCGTACCACTGCACATCTACCCGATACTGGTACCCCACGGGGGGGCAGTATGAAAAATGTATGCACTCACTAACTGTAAGTCGCTCTGGATAAGAGCGTTTGCTAAATGACTAAAATGTAAATGTAAATGTATATAGCCAAGTTATCGTTACTCACTGTGTATTTATTCGTCGTGTTATTATTTTTCTATTGTTTCTCTTTTTTTGTCTCTGCATTGTTGGGAAAGGCCCGTAAGTAAGCATTTCACTGTTAGTATACCGGTTGTTTACGAAGCATGTGACAAATAACATTTGAATTGATTCAGCAACAACCCAATAACATTTGTTGTGATTGGGTTGCAAAATTAACACAGAACAGTACCGTCAAACACAAATGTACCACTACACCTGATGTCCCACTAATGCTGACATCACCCTACTTTCTGACTTGACTGGAATTGAAATGGAATTTACCCCCACCCTGAGGCATTTAGGCCTGCAATGGGGAGATCTATAGGGGACTGGGAAAAACGACCTTATGTATCGGCTATGATAGGATGACATTGACTAAAAAAGCCCAGCCCACTTTCACTCTCTCCTCTTCCGTCCACATCTTGCCCTCTCTCTCCAGTCCACATCATTATCCATTCCAACAAGGTAGAGCGGCGGAAGCCAACCCACGTCTGGCAGGTCGTTCCGTTCCGCTACTGCTACTTGTGTGTGAGCGAGCTAACGAGGATTGTGTAAATCCTCGCCAAGGATTAGTGGAGTTGGTTCGTCCTCAGTAGAAACAGTGTCGCGGCAGCTGCAGTTACATCAAAGGCTTTAGCAACGCTCTTCCAGGTCACATCGACGGGAACTTTGTTGGATGGTAACCGTTTCATATCCCTCTCTCCGCTGTAATAGCTGCTGCAGATTCGCCTTTTCGTCGCAAAGGCTACATTTTTCCGAACGGACTTATAAATGGTAAGTCGATGTGTAGGCTATATTAAAATAGAGAAGCTGGTGTTATATGTGTTAATTATAACCGTTTATAACATAAATAACATTGTATAGGCATATTTCAAAGCAGCTATCTATTCGGTGCCCTGTGTAGCCTATTGGATAATAGCAGAGATATTAAGCAGCCATTGCAACTTGGAATGCAGTCAGTAGCCACAACACAGTCAGTCCACTAGGCTACTATTGAATATGATTCTTTTTATCTTCAGTGGCAGATTTATTAGACTGCAAATCGATTAGACAGCAGTTCATCGGTTTATTCATGGTTTTTGTGTTTTTTCAGTCGGACCTCGTCGGAATAATGCACTGAAGAAAGGCTACATGCAAGCGTCTGTCCAGAGGCTGCAGTATAGCTGAGGGATTGCGGCACACGGTTGACGTTTTTTTTACGGTTTCACCAAATAACATCAGTTGTTGGCTATAAAGGGAGAATCGTGAATCTCGATCGTCCTGCGCTCGGCGAAAACATAATGGCCACTCTACTGCGGAAAATCGGTCTGATTCGTCTTCACGACCGGGACACAGAGGACCCCAAGCATCACCAGGGCTCGCTAAAGGGGACCAAGGGGAACACGAAGAACAACACTAAGCAGCACTGTCAGACCACTAACGAGACGAACAACATCCTCAGCACCCCCGAGATCAAAGCGAAGAAGCTGGACCAGCACAGCAGCAAGGACAAACCGTCCGTAAAGGATAAGCAACAGGGCAAGGACACCAATGAGAAACAGCAGATGGGAAGCGGAGGAGGAGGTGGGATCGGGGTTGGAAAATCAGCGACCAGTGCCTCAATACCACCACTAGCCCCTCAACGGCAGCACTGCACCCAAGTCCGGACGAGGAGACTCATGAAGGAACTCCAGGAAATCCGGCGGTTGGGAGACAACTTTATAACGGTCGAGCTGGTTGACGACAATCTATTTGACTGGAACGTCAAGCTCCACCAGGTGGACAAAGACTCGGCGCTGTGGCAGGACATGAAAGAAACAAACACCGAGTTCATACTGCTGAATGTCTCTTTCCCCGACAATTTCCCGTTCTCTCCGCCTTTCATGCGGGTGCTCACCCCCCGGTTGGAAAACGGGTACGTGCTGGACGGGGGAGCGATATGTATGGAGTTGTTAACCCCCCGCGGATGGTCCAGCGCCTACACAGTGGAAGCCGTGATGAGACAATTTGCGGCAAGTCTGGTAAAAGGACAGGTGAGGATATTTGTTTTATTAATGCATCCCTCCCGTGTGAGTTTTGAAACATGAGACGCAGTGGACGCTGAAGACTTAGTGTTGAATGTTCGTACCTGACACTCATGCAACATGCATAATGTTAATTTAGTGGACCCATACTGCATAAAACCTGTCAATACGCAGTAGTTGCATCTAGGTCACCCATGATACAAGTCAGTATTCGACGTCCAACCATGTCTGAGCACGGTTACCTTCAAGTGGGTTTCGGTTTTGCTAGGGCGTTGTGGACGCGGATGGGCATAAGCATCTGCCTCTGATTCCAAAGGTTGCAAGTTGTAATCCAGTGATAGAAAGTTGTTTTTGAGATTTTTGTTTTAAGCCTATCCCAAACGTTAACCCTTACCTTAAGATTCCTGAGTTAATGCCTAAACGTAACCTTAAACACTTCGAAATTTGACCTTTGCAACAACTTCGAAATGTGATGTTTGAGAAACTTGGATGGACATCTAATTCTGTCGTGAGACTGTGAGAGCTAGTTGCAGCCTACCATTGATCATATCTGCCAAACTGTGCAGAATCAGAATGGTGTTTTACTGTGATACAGATCTCATATATTGAGCCCTATATCTCTCCCCCAGCTCTGAGAGAGAGATAGAGAGAAAGAGAGAGAGAGAGCAGGAATCCATCTCCCCATCATAGACGTGATTAATCTTTAGCTGTGACATTACAGCCGCCATTTCGCTGCTGTGCTCTGAATATTCTCTACTCTGTGTGAGATGTATATTCCTCCTATCTCCTCATCACCTCCAGAAATCCTCAGCATTAGGGTGGAAATAAATGGCTACCATAGAATGACAAGGTCACTCCAGATCATCTAATTACTGGCCAGATATGGAATAAATGTGCATGGGGGTTTCATTTCCTCAAGCCTACAGGAATGATTTGAAATCATAATTTATATGTACAAAAAAAAAGAACTATTCATATTTAACAAAATACTCCAAAACAGGCCTATGAAATAGGCTATGTCCAAATAAAATTAAATAAAATTACTGCTGATAGCCTATTAAGTCACTGTAACCACATTGACCAAGCATCATCCAGTCAGCCAGTAGTTGTCTCCCCTCCACCCGTCCTGTCCTCTTTGACAGTGACAGACTGAGCAGAGCTCAGATTATGTAATCCAGACACTGCTACATTCTCACCCCTCTGTCATCAAATATAATAATTTCCCTATAATTTAACATGTTTGTAGACCTGATCTTATTCAATCTAAACGCTGATGCATGAAATACACCGCATGAACAATTTGAGCATTTCATGCGTTAGAACGTTATTGCTTGTCATTCCTTACATCTAGCTGCTTTAACTGACGGTTCGCCCGTCACATGTGACGTCATTGTTATGATAGCATTATGACAGGAGGAATTTATGTAAACATGTCACCAGATTTCCCTCCAATGACCTAAGAGTGGTATATTTTCCCTTTTCTCTTTGATGATGTAACATAATTTCAGTTGAATTCCAGTTGACATTGGTCATGCAGCTGTTATCGGTCTAAGGCACTGCATCTCAGTGCTTGAGGCGTCACTACAGACCCCCTGGTTCGATTCCAGGCTGTATCACAACCGGCCGTGATTGGGAGTCCTATAAGGCAGCGCACAATTGGTCCAGCGTCGTCTGGGTTTGGCCGGTGTAGGCCGTCATTGTAAATAAGAATTTGTTCTTAACTGACTTGCCTAGCTAAATAAAGGTTAAAAAAAAAAAAAAAAAAAAAGTCCTATTTATTGTATGAATTATTAGAGAGGAAGAAAAATATGCTTAGTCTAATGGACAATGTAAGACACATGGGGAACCAAAGCAAAGGTATGTGTGGTGGTTCTGTTTTTAATATTATATATTGATATCTTGCATATCACTTCAAATAATTCAGTTATATTGACACATAAGATGTGGTCACAATCATAAATGCATGGGCAATGTAAGGAAAAACACCCAAAAGGATCCATAGCAAAGACATCAATAATATAGATTGGTGTTGTACACATCATCTCAAGTATTTCATTTACACTTAATATATTTATAATGTAATACGAACCAATTAGATCCTAATGATGCGTTGTGAGCAGAAGCAGCTGTGAAAGTAGTGGTTCGCATCTCCATCCCACTGGCTGAGGCCTTAAGGCTTGTGAAGGAGACCCAAATAACATGGCTGCCACTGGAACTGGTGATAATTATTTAGCTTCAAGGGGTAATCTTTCCCTTCAAAATTGCAGTTAAATGTTGATCAATCAATCACACGCACGCACGCACGCACGCACGCACGCACGCACGCACGCACGCACGCACGCACACACACACACACACACACACACACACACACACACACACACACACACACACACACACACACACACACACACACACACACACACACACACACAGTATTCAGAGTACACCATTTTATTTGTAAAACATTTTCAGTATCAGCCCACACAGAAAATCACAAGGTTCTAGAAATGACTCACGATAGCGAAGACCTTCTGTCATAATCTTGATTAGTAGTTTGTTTTTTCCATCTTATCTCTGATTACACTCTGATGGGGACCTGTTGCCACAAGAAAAGGGCAACCAGTGAAGAACAAACACCATTGTAAATACAACCTATATTTATGTTTATTTATTTTCCTTTTTGTACTTTAGCTATTTGTACATCATTATAACAGTTTATATAGGCATAATTTGAAATGTCTTTATTATTTTGGAACTTTTGTGAGTGTAATGTTTACTGTTAATTTTATTATCTATTTCACTTGCTTTGGCAATGTAACCATATGTTTCCCATGCCAATAAAGCCCTTACATTGAATTGAATTGACATTGAATTGAGAGAGAGAGCAGCACTGCAGTCAGTATACACTAATTACATCCCAGTGCCTTCCTCCTCCAGTTTGCTAATTAAAACAATATTGATTAATTATGCAAGTGTGTGCGTGCGCATGCGTCTTTGCTTGTGCATCTCTATATGTGTGTATCCTGATTTCCTATGTGATTGGTTTGCCACGTACCGAATGTGAAACTAACACATAGTAATTCCTCCTCTAATGCTACTGGCACTAGTACTCTGTGGTTCCCTGTGGTGGTTCTGCTTGCGATAGAAATTATCACCTCCAATAATCATCTCCTGCATGGGAGGAATTACTGAGTAGAAAGACTATAGACTCCTATGGTTTCCCCATGGCTGTGTACTAGACCCCAGGGTAGCAGAAGAAGACTTTAGGTTTTTAGATTGAAGACGAATTTGACAGTACCAGAGTTCATATCTTAGAGTGAATATTCTATAAGTGGTACTCAAGCAGTAGAACATGTGAGGTGCACCGCTCCAATTCAAGCGCTGATTGGTTTTCAGAAGCGGTTTGGCCTTGGCTGATTATCAGTGTTATCACACGTTATCACAGCTATTTGGGTCAGTGGTCAAGACAACCATGAACATAACCACATCCAGAGAGGACATTTGTTGAATTAAGACCAAAACCACTTTCAAATCATTTACTTTTCTACACTTCATCTTTTACCAGGAAGAGATTATTAAAAGTCTATATACCCTTTACCCTTTATATATCTATTTGCATGTTGCACAAGCTACACACAGTCTGTGAGAGTGTGATTTGAAGGAGTCAGGCGCAGGAGGGTGAATCACAGAATACAGAGTTTATTCCGTAGTACACCGTTACGCTGGATAGTGTCAACAGTCTAGTGCTCAAAACAGGCGCACTGGAACAAATACAGGCACATGGGGAAAATATACCCCGGCAATACAAAGTACAGGTAGCTCCACCGAGCTACACTCATCTCACATGCAATAATCACCCACAAGGACATGGGGGCAGAGGGAACACTTAAACACATACTAATGAGGGGAATATGAACCAGGTGTGTGTAATTGACAAGACAAGACAAATGGAATGATGAAATATGGAGCGGCAGTGGCTAGAAGGCCGGTGACGACGAACGCCGAAGCCTGCCCGAACAAGGAGGGGAGGCAGCTTCGGAGGAAGTTGTGACACAGTCAGACATCACTAAACCCACAACTATTTGCATATTGCATATGAATCTCCAACAAGTTTTCAGTGATGTGTTGTTGTGTTGACAATATGTCCAGCTCTCCAGTCCCATAGCATGTTTATCTATCTTGATCCGGTTCTCTGGCACATGTAGCCTGGCGTTACGCAATCATCCCAATCCCAAAGCCTCTTACCAAGATGCACTGGGGCCCTGATCGGAGTGCCCGCCGCCCGGCCCATTGACTGATCTCCATTCACAAGATTACCCATCAACCACTTCACATCACACGACTGACATGTGTGTGTCCCTCTGGACGTGAGCAAGCAAGGGAGGGAAGGCTTAAGTGAACTAGATAAACAATGACATACAACTGTAGTGTACAGCCTAAAGCACACTCTGGATGTAACACACACTGGATGTAACACACACACACACACACACACACACACACACACACACACATACGCACACCTTCTCTCTCTCTCTCTCTCTCTCTCTCTCTCTCTCTCTCTCTCTCTCTCTCTCTCTCTCTCGCTCTCTCCCATCTCTCTCTCTTTATCCATCTCTCTCCTGCTCCCTCTTTCTCTTCCTCTCTCTCTCTCTCTCTCTCTCTCTCTCTCTCTCTCTCTCTCTCTCTCTCTCTCTCTCTCTCTCCCTCAGTCGCTCGCTCTGTCTCTCTCTCTCTTGCTCTCTCTCTCTGTTATTTCTGTCTTGTTAAGCGTCATTCAGCCCGGACATGTCTGGGGCAGGAACAAGTTATTTCAGTCCCTATTCTGTCCACACACACACACACACACACACACACACACACACACACAGGAAGGAAGGAAATACCCATTGCCCAGGTCAGACAGGGGACGGAAATAATCGTCACACAGACAAGGGGAAGGAAATAATCGCTGCGCAGTGGCTAGGGGGACAGAAATAATCGTCACACGGAGTGTGCTGGCCGGTGGAGTGATATTGTTGATTGATGTAATGTAAACAATACGGTAGTCAGTCTCTACATTCCTCTCTTCCAGGCAACGTGGATTAGGGGAAATAAGGCCTAGCTCTCAAATGGCTGTGATATCCAGTTGAATTCAATCAGTGCAATTCAATTCAGGAAATTGGTTTGAATGTAAATTGTTAATTGTTTCATTGGTCATAATTGATGAGGTCGATGAGATTTTAGAGTTTCTGCTGTACATGTGTGCGTGTGTGTGTGTATTGTAATTGCTCTATTAATGGTTGTGTGTTAAACCAGTGGCCACTGGCCAGTCGTCCTCTGGTATTCATGGCCACGGTAATGACACCTCTCGATCGCCCTGTCAACCTCTCTCCATGGCAAAGATGACCATTTTGAGGCACAAACCATGTCGGGTTTAACCAATGATGTATATAAACCCTGGATTGCTGATGCTATGTATGGGCCATTGAGAGGCTTTGAAGCCACCGGTCGGCCATATTGGCACTCCCAAGCAGGAGCAGTCCTCCATAGGAATGAATGTAATTCTATAGTATTTGAATTGAATGTTTCAAGTAAAAATATTACATGTATTCAAGTATTTTATGTTGTAGTGGGGACAGTAACAATATTAATCTCCAAAAATTATATTTTAAGGGTAATGTTTTTATATATTTTCTTTCATTTAATTTTTTATGTTTAGCTCACATAATATAATTTAAAAGTATGCATTAAGGTGTCTATAATATAATACATTTGGCAAAAACTAATGTAGACATTAATACATTCATTTATATAGCTTCCAAAATATTTTTATACAATGGTGGGGGAGTGCCAAGATGGAGGCACGGTGGCTTCAAATGAGTGCCCCCTGTCAGTCATCTTGTGTATATATTAGGGCTGTCAAAAATAGCGCGTTAACGACGTTAATTAGTTGTTTGCTGTTAATTACGTCAATTTTTTTAACGCATTTCACGCATGCGCAGTGTGACAAATTATTCAGGTCAGGAAAGTGGTTGGGAGCTAGAGGCGAGATGGAGCAAGGTGAGCAAAGTGGGCCTATTGACGGATTCAAATATAAAAAGAATGATGATGGTACAGTTAACAAGTACAAGGTTATTTGCAAGATTTGTAAGAAGGAGTTTCAATTTCACCGGAGCTGTTCAAGCTTGAAGTACCATGTCAACGCCAAACATGCGTTTGCTGGGCCGTCAGATTCAGCAAGTGGTTTGCGCCAGACCACGCTGAATGTTTGCAGGCAATTAACAAAATCAACCTCAGATAATTTGACCAACACAATAGCAAAATGGATTGCAAAGGATTGTAGACCCATTAGCATTGTAGAAGACTCAGGTTTCCTTGATGTTTTGCTAGTGGCGTCTCAAGACTCATTCTATAAGCCACCGTCAAGAGCCACAGCCAAAGACAAATATTATGGTGTGTAGTATGTTTCAGCTTGATTTAAAACACCATTATTTGGCTGTGTTAATAAACAGACATAATATGAAAATTATGTATCTGTGTCCTGTTATTTATCTTTTGGTATGCATTTCAGAAAAAAAATGGTTAGGATTCAGGTGTAATTGCAAATAGTGATTAATCATGATTAATCCACTGAAAATTCTGATTAATTTGATTAAAAATTTTAATCATTTGACAGCCCTAGTATATATAAATCAGTGGTTGTAACATAGGCAACTGGCACATTATTCAAACACAGACATGATTATACCAAGGTAACGATTAGTTAGGCAAGCAAACAGTCTTGCCCAGTTGACCTTTCACCTCTCTGGAATGGGTCCTAGGTTTCAGGAAGTTAATTATGAATTAGTTATTCATAAGAGGCTGTGTCTGTCTCGAATACATAAGTCTTTACTGGATTATTTTGCCTGGTAAAATACCAAGACATTGCTCTCACTTTTCAACTCAATAGTCTATGGGAGAATCTCAATTGCATACTCCTCACGTCCCCTCTCCTCTTTCTCAAAACCCATTGGATAAGAAAGCCAGAGGTCCTTTCACTAACCTTTTGGGTTTTGAGAAGGAGGTGAGGAGAGAGGACGCGAGGAGTATGCAATTGAGATTCTCCCTATAGTAGGCCTACTACTACTCCAACTATTGAGATACAGCCTTAATCTCTTTGCGTGTCTCCTCTGTGAGAAAGGAGAAAGGTCTCTCACCCTGAACTGATGATCCTCCTGTTCTTATTATGTTCCTGTTCTAGTCTGTCTGAGTCACTGAGTCTCATTAACCAGCGCATTTAGACATGGAAGCTGTGTTCCTAATCACCTGACCACTCAACATTATGATCTCATCCTACTCATCCCCAGAATCTTTAAGACACAAAATGGCCGACCAGACACACAAGCCCGTCATTTGACACAAAATGGCTGTATCTGAACCAGAGTCTCAAGTGACACCCTGTTCCACACGTAGTGCACTACTTTTGACCAGACAAAGAATGGTTCCGAAATTGCATCCTAAGGTAATACACAATATAAGGAATAGGGTGCTATTTCAGATGCAGACAGAGTCAGCATTGTGCACTACATTTTTTATTTTATTTTATTTAACCTTTATTTAATTAGGCAAGTCAGTTAAGAACAAATTCTTATTTACAATGACGGCCTACCCTGGCCAAACCCGGACGACGCTGGGCCAATTGATACAGCCTGGAATCGAACCAGGGTCTGTAGTGACGCCTATAGCGCTGAGATGCAGTGCCTTAGACCGCTGAGCCTGAGATTTGGTTGATCCCGTTGACCCAAAATGACCGTCCAGACACACGAGCCGCTCGTTTAATACATTACCTTTTAATGTGGTTTGAGTGTGACGAATGGAAACTGATTTACTGCGGTGGTGGCAAGGAGCCATTCCGGCCTGTGTTCTCTCTCTCTCTCTCTCTCTCTCTCTCTTCTCTCTCTCTTCTCTCTCTCTCTCTCTCTCTCTCTCTCTCTCTCTCTCTCTCTCTCTCTCTCTCTCTCTCTCTCTCTCTCTCTCTCTCTCTCTCTCTCTCTCTCTCTCTCTCTCTCTCTCTCTCTCTCTCTCTCTCTCTCTCTCTCTCTCTCTCTCTCTCTCTCTCTCTCCTCTCTCTCTCTCTCTCTCTCTCTCTCTCTCTCTCTCTCTCTGTGTGTGTGTGTGTGTGTGTGTGAGTTGACTCTTCAAAACGTTATGCAGAGGTGAATCATGAATTAGATAATGTAATTTAAGACAACACACTACGCCTCCAAAAGCACAATCAGCCATGCATCTTATATTAGCTTTAGTATGCGTCTTATTGTGGCTCTGAGGCTAAATATTAATATTTTGAAGATAAAGTCAGGGCTTTTTTGTTTTGTGATTTTGTTCTCCCACCCACACAATCCTCTTTAGAGAAGACTGAGCCACTGTTGCTAAGAGATCATCCCAGCTTTAGCGTCACATGCAACGCCTACACTCTTTTCTTTTTCTTCTCTCCCACATACTGTATATTATTAGCCTTTGTGTGTGTAGGAAATACAGTTGTTGTTGTTTTTTTCCACCAAGATGGGAGATTGTGTTTGGATGGAATTGCTTCTTTGACTAACTCAATTGTTTATGGGATGCTTTTTGCAGCCATCGCAAGAATATTATCTCACATATTTATAGCTTTTCATATTTGTGATGTTGAAATGTTTCATTGTTGGCTCTGAGAAGAGGATCTAGTCTCCAGAGTAGCTCCTTCTCTCTGGTGATCGAGAGTGACATCTTAAAAGGTTTTTCTGTCCTTTCTCTGTCCTTCAACATTAATCTAACGTTGCAACAGCATTCATAGCACCTGAGCTGTCACCACCAGCACCGTGGTCATATAGACACTATATATACAAAAGGATGTGGACACCCCTTCAAATTAGTGGATTCGGTTATTTTAGCCACACCCGTTGCTGACAGGTTGCAATCTCCATAGCCATGCCATCTCCATAGACAAACATTGGCAGTAGAATGACCTTACTGAAGAGCTCAGTGACTTTTAACGTGGCACCGTCATAGGATGCCACCTTTCCAACAAGTCAGTTTGTCAAATTTCTGAGCTGCCCCGGTCAACTGTAAGTGCTGTTATTTTGAAGTGGAAACGTCTAGGAGCAACAACGGCTCAGCCGCGAAGTGGTAGGCCACACAAGCTCACAGAACGGGACCGCTGAGTGCTGAAGTGCATAGCGTGTAAAAATTATCTGTCCTCGGTTGCAACACTCACTACCGAGTTCCAAACTGCCTCTGGAAGCAACGTCAGCACAAGAACTGTTCGTCGGGAGCTTCATGAAAAGGGTTTCCATGGCCGAGCAGCCGCACACAAGCCTAAAATCACCATGCGCAATGCCAAGCGTCAGCTGAAGTGGTATAAAGCTCGCCGCCATTGGACTCTGGAGCAGTGGAAATGCATTCTCTGGAGTGATAAATCACGCTTCACCATCTGGCAGTCCGATGGACGAATCTGGGTTTGGCGGATGCCAGGAGAACGCTACTTGCCCGAATGCATAGTGCCAACTGTAAAGTTTGGTGGAGGAGGAATAATGGTCTGGGGCTGTTTTTCATGGTTCGGGCTAGGCCCCCTAGTTCCAGTGAAGGGAAATCTTTACGCTACATCATACAATGACCCCCAAGATGATTCTGTGCTTCCAACTTAGTGACAACAGTTTGGGGAAGGCCCTTTCCTGTATCAGCATGACAATGCCCCGTGCACAAATCGAGGTCCATACAGAAATGTTTTATATATTTTATCACATTTATTTAGATAAAATAAACAACTTTCCCCATTCAAGAGAGTGAAAGGCAATTACACATTATATTCAACCCCATAAAACATAGACCATAGACGTTGTGATTACACAGCCACCCTAACACTTCATCTACACTACACATGTCACTCAATGTAACATTCTATCTGCTACACAGAAAACAACCAAAATCAACTTTATTTCTCATTATTTCAATTCACAAGAATGAATGAACGTACGCGTCAGCCATTGAGAATTGAAGCTTGCCGATTCTTGAGCTTGGACGCAATGCGAGCAGCATAGTAGCTTTCATTGATTTAAAAAAAAGCATTCTCTCAATGGCTGATGGCTAATGATAATGCCAGATTACCGATGGCTGTTATGTAGCAGGGCCATTAGAACCCAATTCAGAATTCTTTCTTAATTTCTGATCTTTTTTTCAGTCCATTTTCTGTCCCTGTTCCATTACATTTTGGGTGGTTGTTTTGGTAACAGCAGGTCATGTGGAAAAAATCAGCATCCAGACTGAGGTTGCATAATAGATCAGAATTAATTGGGAACCACATACAAATGTGGTACAAGTCAGAACTCAAAAGGTCAGATTCGATGTGTTCAAAAAACAAATAATCAGATACTGTATGTACTGTATCAAATAATTGGCAAAAGATCAGAGTTGGGATTATTTTGTAAACTCATATACAGAAATGGTTTGTCGAGATCGGTGTGGAAGAACTTGACTGGCCTGCACAGAGCCCTGACCTCAACCCCATCGAACACCTTTGGGATGAATTGGAACGCCGATTGCGAGCCTGGCCTAATCGCCCAACATCAGTGCCCGACCTCACTAATGCTCTTGTGGCTGAATGGAAGCAAGTCCCCGCTGCAATGTTCCAACATCTAGTGGAAAGCCTTCCCAGAAGAGTGGAGGCTGTTAGAGCAGCAAAGGGGGGACCAACTCCATATTGATGCCCATGATTTTGGAATGAGATGTTCGATGAGCAGGTGTCCACATATTTATGGTCATGTAGTGTATGTTAAAATTCACCTGTCAAATAATTGTACAATTCACCCTTATGAGGATATTCCTCCTTTAGATGCAGTACTGGTGACATAAGGGTGTTGAATATCTGTGACAAGGAAGTGTATTTTACTTAGAGAGCTGACTTGTGTAGTCCCATTGGGGAGTTGGACTGAGGGAGCTTGTGGAAGGATGGTTGATGGTTGTGGGTCTCTCTTTTCTCAGTGTAATTGACTCAGTGGGGTGTTGAGTGCAGATGATACTGTACTCATTCTCTCTCTCTCTCTCTCTCTCTCTCTCTCTCTCTCTCTCTCTCTCTCTCTCTGTGTGGGTGTGTATCCAATGTATCAGTGATTGGTTGAGGCGAATGATGTCAATTTCCTACTAATCATCTCTCTCTCTCCCTCCCTCCCTCCCTCTCTCCCTCTCTCTCTCTCCGTAGGGGCGTATCTGCAGAAAAGCAGGGAAGTCCAAGAAGGCGTTTAGCCGTAAAGAGGCGGAGGCCACCTTTAAGAGTCTGGTGAAGACCCACGAGAAGTACGGCTGGGTCTCCCCCCCTGTGTCTGATGGCTGAGGAGACGGGCCAGCCATAACGCTAGCTAGCCATGCTAACTACGACACACCACGCTAACTCGACTCCTCCTCCTCGACCATACCGCTCCACCACTCCAGTTGTTTTCGGTTGCTTTGGGTTTTTTCTTCTTGTTGTCTTGATCACGTCACTGAAACTTCAGAAGGAACAAATGAAGGAACGCTCGTCTACTTTGTCTTCACTTTGCTGATAATCGTCATCATCATCAAGCCTCCCTCCAGCGCTGCACTCCTCCTTCCCTTCTCTCTCTCTCTCTCTGTGTTCATCTCTCCTTCGGCTGAGTAGAGGGTTCCGCGGGATGTGTGTGAACTGACTTATTCAGGAAAGTGTGTGTGTGTGTGTGTCAGCGGCGTGTGTTTCAGCGGAGTGTGTGTCACAGCGGTCGATGGATTGGGTTTCCGACACACACACACTCACACATCCACACACCCACACTGAGGGACATTCAGACTGTGTGGATCTGTGGAAAGACTGTGAAAGACTACTGAGAAGAGGGAGTTGTATCCCCCTCTCCTCTTTTATCCCACCTTCCCTTCTCACCTTCCTTCCTCTCCTCCTTCCTTCCTCTCCTCCTCTCATTCCTCATCGCTTTCTCTAAGCTGACACCACAATGCACTGAAGTGAAGTCCATCCAGTCTGCCTGATCATTTACATACAAACCAGCCTGTTGATGTTTAATAGACAGACAGTGCAGGACGGCAGCTCATGCATTCACCCCTTCTTTTTTCTCTTCTTTTTCTCCCTGTTCCTTTCTTTTCTTTTGACTGTGCTGTTTTTCACAGTTCAATGCAACATGAAGATTGTAATGTATGTAGAGCTGTGCTCTCTCTCCATCTCTCTTTCTATCGTTAATTATCCTCTCTCTCTCGTTCTCGCTCTCTCATTGTGGCTAAATTTAGACCTCACTGTGTTGCGTAGAGGGTTATTGATTTCGAACAAAGAAAAAAAAAATCACTTGCTTTATATGCAGAGACTCTGTACGATGAATAGAATGGCAGTCAACCATAGCTCTCTCTCTCTCTCTCTCTCTGTCTCTCTCTCTCACCTCACTCTCTCTCTGGTCATATTATCATGTATAGATGAAGACCAGCAGCTATAATTCATAATCCATGATTTAGATACCAGATGGTCAAGCTAATACTCAGGCCCCTGAAAGGTGAGTGTGTGTGTGTGTGTGTGTGTGTGTGTGTGTGTGTGTGTGTGTGTGTCTCACCATGGCTTTTCATTGTGTTCCTATGTGAAGACAACTGTACTATGCTGATCCTTTTACCATCAGTAACCCAGTAATAGTATTAGTACATTACTGTATGGAGATGTTGTTACAGTGGTAATGATGATGGTGATGTCCTGACCAGAGGAAATTATCATCTCTGTTAGTTCCCTATGGGACTGTACACCACACATTAAGACTTCAGAGTGTGTGTATCGTTGTGGGAGGTTACTGTAGCTATTTTGCATTGGCACATCACATACAGTGGGGGAAAAAAGTATTTAGTCAGCCACCAATTGTGCAAGTTCTCCCACTTAAAAAGATGAGAGAGGCCTGTAATTTTCATCATAGGTACAAGTCAACTATGACAGACAAATTGAGAAAAAAAAATCCAGAAAATCACATTGTAGGATATTTTATGAATTTATTTGCTAATTATGGTGGAAAATAAGTATTTGGTCACCTACAAACGAGCAAGATTTCTGGCTCTCACAGACCTGTAACTTCTTCTTTAAGAGGCTCCTCTGTCCTCCACTCGTTACCTGTATTAATGGCACCTGTTTGAACTTGTTATCAGTATAAAAAGACACCTGTCCACAACCTCAAACAGTCACACTCCAAACTCCACTATGGCCAAGACCAAAGAGCTGTCAAAGGACACCAGGAACCAAATTGTAGACCTCCACCAGGCTGGGAAGACTGAATCTGCAATAGGTAAGCAGCTTGGTTTGAAGAAATCAACTGTGGGAGCAATTATTAGGAAATGGAAGACATACAAGACCACTGATAATCTCCCTCGATCTGGGGCTCCACGCAAGATCTCACCCCGTGGGGTCAAAATTATCACAAGAACGGTGAGCAAAAATCCCAGAACCACACGGGGGGACCTAGTGAATGACCTGCAGAGAGCTGGGACCAAAGTAACAAAGCCTACCATCAGTAACACACTACGCCGCCAGGGACTCAAATCCTGCAGTGCCAGACGTGTCCCCCTGCTTAAGCCAGTACATGTCCAGGCCCGTCTGAAGTTTGCTAGAGTGCATTTGGATGATCCAGAAGAGGATTGGGAGAATGTCATATGGTCAGATGAAACCAAAATATAACTTTTTGGTAAAAACTCAACTCGTCGTGTTTGGAGGACAAAGAATGCTGAGTTGCATCCAAAGAACACCATACCTACTGTGAAGCATGGGGGTGGAAACATCATGCTTTGGGGCTGTTATTCTGCAAAGGGACCAGGACGACTGATCCGTGTAAAGGAAAGAATGAATGGGGCCATGTATCGTGAGATTTTGAGTGAAAACCTCCTTCCATCAGCAAGGGCATTGAAGATGAAACGTGGCTGGGTCTTTCAGCATGACAATGATCCCAAACACACCGCCCGGGCAATGAAGGAGTGGCTTCGTAAGAAGCATTTCAAGGTCCTGGAGTGGCCTAGCCAGTCTCCAGATCTCAACCCCATAGAAAATCTTTGGAGGGAGTTGAAAGTCTGTGTTGACCAGCGACAGCCCCAAAACATCACTGCTCTAGAGGAGATCTGCATGGAGGAATGGGCCAAAATACCAGCAACAGTGTGTGAAAACCTTGTGAAGACTTACAGAAAACGTTTGACCTGTGTCAAAGGGTATTCAACAAAGGGTATTTTTCAAAGTATTGTAAAACTTTTGTTATTGACCAAATACTTATTTTCCACCATAATTTGCAAATAAATTCATTAAAAATCCTACAATGTGATTTTCTGGATTTTTTTTCCTCATTTTGTCTGTCATAGTTGACGTGTAGCTATGATGAAAATTACAGGCCTCTCTCATCTTTTTAAGTGGGAGAACTTGCACAATTGGTGGCTGACTAAATACTTTTTTCCCCACTGTACACACTCAACATTTAGAGTTAGCGCCCACGTGTGCGCGCACACACACACACACACACACACACACCTGCCAGTGTGGCTGTGTGTGATGATAACACCCCTAAATTAGGATGGACAGAGCGGAGCCCTGGCGAGGATGGAGTGGTGGAATAATGAACAAGTCCCTCTGAGAGATGAGTGCGTCTCAGTGAGCTCCTGATTGATGTCTGGAGAGAGGGAGGAAGAGAGGGAAGGAGGGAGGGAGAGGAAGAGAGAGGGATGCAAGCTTTGATGTTTACCGCCGGCTCCTCGAAATGTCAGCTGGAATCCAAAATGGCTTGTGTGTGTGTTTCATAACACACACACACACACACACAAGCCATTTTGGATTCCAGCTGACACTCTAGCATCCAAATCCCTCCTCCTATGCCATGCATTATATGTGTGGCTGTTAATGAGCACCACAGGGAGCTAGCTGCTAATTGCCGTGACATTTGAACAGAGAGTTGTCAGATGAATAACTAGTGAGAGTGATGACGTCACACCTGCTCTGCTCACTCACTCACTAACTCACTCACACACACACACACACACACATCCTGCTCTAGATGAGCTCACTTTTCTTTTTACATTGTGTGTAAAGCAATGTTTATACAGTATGTCCTTATACACTATGTTCATCATCAGGGGGGATGATATGTGTGTGAGAGTGGTTGTCGTATGTGTGACGCTCTCTTGGACACAGTTATAGAAATCCCCATCTGGTATCTAATCATGTGAAAGGGTACGTTTTAAAATGGTACCCTACTGTATTACCCAGCACTACTTGTGACCAGAGCCCTATGTAGGGAATAGGGTGCCAATGGGATGAAGCCTAAATCAGTGCTGACGGTCTTCTTCCTTTTCTGTTGTGGGCAGTCAAGTCAGGGTTGGCTGTGGGCGTTTCTCTGTGCTTCAAATTAGAGGAAAAAACGACTGTAAAATGAAGAATTATATAATTGCTGGTTTAAAGAGAATCATTTTGTGATATAGTTTAGATCGGTAGTTTGCAGATGCTAACTGGGTGAACCGATTCTGTTGTATTATATCTGCATGTGGTAAGTAATTGGTAGCTAGCTATCTTTTTTCAAGAAAAACAACTGAAAAAACGACGACGGGGTAAAAAAACGAACAGCAAAATGCTTCTCTTCTTTTGTTCTCTTGACTTCCGTTTTCTGTATTTATATTTTTCTTTCCGAAATCCTAAAAAATACTCTCACGTTGTGTTCTTTGAATGTTTGTGTTTTAATTTATTTGAGGTTTGCCAAAATGAAGATTTTGAAGCATGTCGCAGGTATTATCACAGAAAAAGAGAAAAATCCTAATTAAGAATGATGATGTGCATCTGTGTCAGAACGGGGGTGTTCAGGTGTATATTTTGTGGGAGACTTTCAAAGAACCAGATTAAGAAGGACAATGATGTCAACATTCTCCAGGAACTAATCTGTCACTGGGAGCAGAACTCTATGGAACTCAATGGAACTGAAGGATCAATCAGAACTCTCGGCTCTCACGTGTATTTCCTACTCTCTTCTGTGATATCACTGATGTACATCCTTCTTTCTCTGGTTCCGGACTTCGGTACTGCTCGGGTAGAAGTTTCCCTTAGGCACAGATCTAGGATCAGCTTACCCTGTTTAACTCCTAACCTTACAGATTAGAGTGGAATACACAAATCTGACCCTAGATCAGCGTCTAGGGGCAACTTCACCCTACTCCCGACTGAAGTGTCTAGTCCAGGCCGAGGTCAAAAGTTCAAAAGGTGAAAGGTCGTTGCAAGACCAAACAGGAATGTGCAATAAAAGTTACAGCTTATTGAAACTGACGAATGAACCTGGTTTTGTTTGCATTCACTCACATGATACACAAACATTTATCTATTGATCTCTTCTCTATTCAAGATCTTTGCTGATGTATTTCATGTCATCATGACCAAACTAGAGCTATCGTTCTAGAGCTATCGTAACTGAGGCACAGCCAACAGCGTCCAATGTTAGGGTCTCTACCAAAAATGTACTAAGCATTGACTTTCCAAGTTTTCACCTGTTTTTCAGAGGGAAACGTTTTTCCTTAAGACCCACTTTAGACTCCGTGCGTTCTCTTGGTCTCTGTTGTGCTCCAGTTTCATATTAAAACACAGTGTCTTTCTCCATTGTCTCAGAGGCCATTAGCTGGCTTAGCTACATTCATCTTTTGTCTCTGCTGTCTGAAGTGTTATCAGGTCTGGTTCAAGTGGTATCAGAACAGAATGTTCTCTATGAGCTCTACCAGTCCTCTACTTCAGTGGACACATTATTCTGATCACGTTACTGTCTGTCCCTGCTTTCATCCTCTGTGTGTGTCAACCCACTAGGCTAGCACGCTATGTCTCTACAGTCACTCGGCCATTAATACCACTTCATCATCTCAAATAGATGTAAGTGAGTGAAGTTTCTATCCTAATCTGGGCACCGACTCACAACCGTCTACACACCAACACAACACAAAAAAAGTACTGTCAATAACCGTGACCCAGAAAAGTCAAGAAGGAACAAGTAATTATGGGTAAAAATAAAATAAAATGTTCCAAGACATACAAGGAAATATTGCAGTTGCTCAATGGTTCTCTATCTAAGGGTCTTGTGTACGCCTTTTTAGGTGATAGTGTCATACCAAAAATGCAGTACACATACACAAACAGTGAAGCAGCTGGTTTATAGCTGATCCAGTGGACTGAGAGGGTGTTGAGTTAGGGAGGGAGAGGAGGATGAGGTGCAGCACAGTGAGATAGTTTGGACAGAGTGGATGAATAATAGCTTCATACTGCATTAATACATCATTTATGGATGACTATGTGGAATGGATGACCATATCTCAAGGACTGCTGGTGTTAGAGTGCCTTCAAGTGTGTGTGTGTGTGTGTGTATGTGTATGTGTGTGTGTGTGTGTGGGTGCGTGTGTGTGTGTATGTGTGTGCGTGTGACTCATTTGTGGGCTACACAGAGTTCAGCACATCAAGGTCTAACTGGTAGTCAGGAGAGGGAACAGTGACCTAGTCACCCTTATTAGCAGCAGAAGGAAGGACACACACAAACCTTTAATTGATCCCTGAGCACACTTGTTTTTGTCTCTCTATCATCCCCAATTATATAGAGAGAGAGAGACAGAGGGGAAAGCAAAAGAGACAGACAGAGGAAAGAGAGAGAGACAGTGTGGAAAGAGAGAGAGACAGACAGACAGATAGACAGAGAAGAACGAGAGAGACAGAGATAGGAACAGACAGAGGGGAAGGAGAGCAGCTGTATTGTATGACAACACACTGTGCTCACTGAAGAGGAAACAACATTGTAAACAAATTAGCGATCAGCTATAAGACTTGATTATCATATTATTGTGAAATTATCATATTATTCTCCACAGCAGTTACTAGTGTCCGCCGAGCTGTGTCTCTCTGTTTGGGCAGTGGCTCTCTCACAACAGCAGATAACACACACACCGTGACGCACACCGAGGCACTAAAATGTCAGAGACAAGGAACAAGCCCCTGAAGGTTACCTTGACACAATAACCATAGAAAACAACAACAACAGAAACAGAGAGAGCGAGAGAGAAAGAGAGAAGGAGAAAGTAACAGATTGAGAGAAAAGTGTGAGAGAGAGATATAGGGAGTGAGATAGAGATAGAGAGAGAAAGGGAGAGAGTGGAAGGCATCCCCTATCAGAATAGCATTATCTATATTACATGTGACTAGCTGAGTGACTTTGCTGTTTCCCGTAGACTGCTGATGAGATTTCCCAGAGTCCTTCACAGCCAGCTGTGACAGGTTGGATTGGCTCAGCAGAGGGGAGGTGGTCGATTGATTGTGTTTATTGATTGATCAATTTAATTAGATCATTTACAAGTACACATACAGCCAAGTCACTTACCGTATGGTGGGTAACTCTCACATGTACCTATCACAAGTCATCTGAATAGAAAATAACATAATAAAATACAATACAATAGAATATTTCAGAGGTCTGGAATTTGTGAAGAACATCTGGAGATGTTGAACCTAGAAAGCTCCTGGGAACATGTCCATTAAAAACACTATGTTAAATAACTAGCCTTTCTCTCTCTCTCTCTCTCTCTCTCTCTCTCAATATGTCACTGTACATATCATGTGGACTTCTGTCATCACACTATAGCTAAAATACACTAAATATACAAAGTATGTGGGCACACCTTCAAATTAGTGGATTCAACTATTTCAGCCACATCCGTTGCTGACAGGGGTATAAAATCGAGCACACCGCCATCTCCATAGACAAAAATTGGCAGTAGAATGGCCTTACTGAAGATCTCAGTGACTTTAAATGTGGCACTGTCATGGGATGCCACCTTTCCAACAAGTCAGTTAGTCAAATGTCTGCCCTGCTAGAGCTGCCCTGGAAACGTCTAGGAGCAACAACAGCTAAGTGGTAAGCCGCCGAGTGCTGAAGCGCGTAGCACATATAAATCATCTGTCCTCGGTTACAACACTCACTACCGAGTTCCAAACTGCCTCTGGAAGCAACGTCTGCACAAAACTGTTAGTCGGGAGCTTCATGAAATGGGTTTCCATGGCCGAGCAGCCGCACACAAGCCTAAGATCACCATGTGTAATGCCAAGCGTCGGCTGGAGTAGTGTAAAGCTCGCCAACGTTGTACATTGGAGCAGTGGAAATGCGTTCTCTGGAGTGATGAATCTGGCAGTCCAAAGGATGAATCTGGGTTTGGCGGATGCCAGGAGAACGCACCAACTGCGACCGATGGAATCGCATTCTTTCTTTCTTTATTTTTGCCCCTTTTTTGATCTTGTCTCAACGCTGCAACTCCCCAACTGGCTATGGAGAGGTGAAGGTCGAGTCATGCGTCCTCTGAAACATGACCCACCAAACCGCGCTCCTTAACACCCACCCGCCAGCTGCACCAATGTGTTGGAGGAAACGTTCGACTCAATTTTACGGCCATTCTAGAACAAAAGCCAAAGAGAGTGATAATAACCATCACAATATAGGTAGAGATTATCTAGGAATGTTCAATTAGATATTTCATGCCCACCACTAAGGGCTCTCGGTGTATCTACATGTACAGTGCATTCGGAAAGTATTCAGACCTCTTGACTTTTTCTACATTTTGTTAAGTTACAGCCTTATTCTAAAATGGATTATATTGTTTTTTACCCTCATCAATCTACACACAATACCCCAGAATGACAAAGCATAAACAGTTTTTTAGACTTTTTTGCAAATGTTAAAATAAAATAAACATGGAAATATCACATTTACATAAGTATTCAGACCCTTTAATTAGTACTTTGTTGAAGCACCTTTGGCAACGATTACAGCTTTGAGTCTTCTTGGGTATGACGCTACAAGCTTGGCACACCTGTATTAAGGGGAGTTTCTCCCATTCTTCTCTGCAGATCCTCTCAAGCTCTGTGAGGTTGGATGGGGAGCGTCACTGCACAGCTATTTTCAGGTCTCTCCAGAGATGTTCAATCCGGTTCAAGTCCGGGCTCTGGCTGGGCCACTCAAGGACATTCAGAGACTTGTCTTGAAGCCACTCCTGCGTTGTCTTGGCTGTGTGCTTAGTGTCATTGTCCTGTTGGAAGGTGAACCTTCGCCCCAGTCTGAGGTCCTGAGCACTGGAGCAGGTTTTCATCAAGGATCTCTCTGTACTTTGCTCCGTTCATCTTTCCCTCGATCCTGACTAGTCTCCCAGTCCCTGCTGCTGAACAACATCCCCCACAACATGATGCTGCCACCACCATGCTTCACCGTAGGGATGGTGCCAGGTTTCCTCCAGACGTGTCATGTGACGCTTGGCATTCGGGTCAAAGAGTTTAATCTTGGTTTCATCAGACCTGAGAATCTTGTTTCTCATGGTCTGAGAGTCCTTTAGGTGCCTTTTGGCAAACTCCAAGCGGGCTGTCATGTGTCTTTTACTGAGGAGTGGCTTCCGCCTGGCCACTCTACCATAAAGGTCTGTTGGTGGAGTGCTGCAGAGATGGTTGTCCTTCTGGAAGGTTCTCCCATCTCCACAGAGGAACTCTGGAGCTCTGTCAGAGTGACCATCGGGTTCTTGGTCACCTTCCTGACCAAGGCCCTTCTCCCCCGATTGCTCAGTTTGGCCGGGCAGCCAGCTCTAGGAAGAGTATTGGTGGTTCCAAACTTCTTCCATTTAAGAATGATGGCGGCCACTGTGTTCTTGGGGACCTTCAACACTGCAGAACGTTTTTGGTACCCTTCCAATCTGTACCTCGACACAATCCTGACTCGGCGCTCTACGGACAATTCCTTCGACCTCATGGCTTGGTTATTGCTCTGACATGCACTGCCAATTGTGGGACCTTAGACAGGTGTGTGCCTTTCCAAATCATGTCCAATCAATTGTATTTACCACAGGTGGACTCCAATCAAGTTGTAGAAACAGGATGCACCTAAACTCAATTTCGATTCTCATAACAAAGGGTCTGAATACTTATGTAAATGTTATATTTCTGGGGGGTTTTTATAATACATTTGCAAACATTTCTAAAAACCTGTTTTTGCTTCGTCATTATGGGATATTGTGTGTAGATTGATGAGGGGAAAAATAAAATAAAAAAATCAATTTTAGAATAAGGCTGTAATGTAACAAAATGTGGAAAAAGGGAAGGGGTCTGAAAACGTTCCGAATGCACTGTATGTATCTTCTGTGATACTGGTGAGTCCATGACACTTCAAATAGTATTTGAAAAGTCTTCATTCTTGATTTTATACATTATGAATTCAGGCCCACAACCATCGCTGCTTTCTGTGGACATAATGTTAAATAATTAATGTTATCGCCCTCTTAATACATTAATGTGTGGTGTGTGTGTGTGTGAGTGTAATTAATAATATATGAAGCACTGTATAGAAATCCTTCTGCAATGGGTTGTTGTTTGACTTGTCATCATCAACACAGCTTCACATGTATTTGAATCATATCACGTCACATACTTACCATTCAAAATCAAATCATTTTTATTTGTTACATGCACCGAATAAAACCTTACCGTGAAATGCTTACTTACAAGCTCTTAACCAACAATGCAGTTTAAGAAAATAGAGTTAAGCAAATATTTACTAAATAAATAAAAAAGTTGACGCTGTTAAGGAGCCTTTTGGACCTAGACTTGGCGCTCCGGTACCGCTTGCCGTGCGGTAGCAGAGAGAACAGTCTATAACTTGGGTGACTGGAGTCTGACAATTTTTTGGGCCTTCCTCTGACACCGCCTAGTATATAGGTCCTGGATGGCAATAAGCTTGGCCCCAGTTATGTATTGGGCCGTACGCACTACCCTCTGTAGCGCCTTACGGTCGGATGCTGAGCAGTTGCAATACCAGGCGGTGATGCAACCGGTCAGGATGCTCTCGATGGTGCAGCTGTATAACATTTTGAGGATCTGGGGACCCATGCCAAATCTTTTCAGTCTCCTAAGGGGGAAAAGGCATTGTCGTGCCCTCTTCACGACTTTCTTGGTGTGTTTGGACCGTGACAGAATGTTGGTGATGTGGACACCAAGGAACTTGAAACTCTCGACCCGCTCCACTACAGCCACGTCGATGTGAATGGGGTCGTGTTCAGCCCTCCTTTTCCTGTAGTCCACGATCATCTCCTTTGTATTGCTTACGTTGAGGGAGAAGTTGTTGTCCTGGCACCACACTGCCAGGTCTCTGACCTCCTCCCTATACGCTGTCTCATCATTGTCGGTGATCAGGCCTACCACCGTTGTGTTGTCAGCAAACTTGAGGGTGTTGGAGTCATGCTTGGCCACACAGTCGTGGGTGAACAGGGAGTACAGGAGGGGACAAAGCACGCACCCCTGAGGGGCCCCAGTGTTGAGAATCAGCGTGGCAGATGTGTTGCTGCCTACCCTTACCACCTGCGGGCGGCCCGTCAGGAAGTCCAGGATCCAGTTGCAGAGGGAAGTGTTTAGTCCCAGGGTCCTTAGCTTAGTGATAAGCTTTGTGGGCACTATGGTGTTGAACGCTGAGCTGTAGTCAATGAACAGCATTCTCACATAGGTGTTCCTTTTGTCCAGGTGGGAAAGGGCATTGTGGAGTGCGATTGAGAATGTGTCAACTGTGGATCTGTTGGGGCGGTACGTGAATTGGAGTGGGTTTAGTGTTTCCGGGATGATGGTGTTGATGTGAGACATGACCAGCCTTTCAAAGCACATCATGGCTTCAGACGTGAGTGCTACGGGGCGGTAGTCATTTAGGCAGGTTACCTTTGCTTTCTTGGGCACAGGGACTATGGTAGTCTGCTTGAAACATGTAGGTATTACAGACTCGGTCAGGGAGAGGTTGAAAATGTCAGTGAAGACACTTGCCAGTTGGTCCGTGCATGCTCTTAGTCCGTCCGGCCCCACGGCCTTGTGAATGTTGACCTGTTTAAAGATCTTGCTCACAGCGTCTACGGAGAGCATGATGACACAGTCGTCCAGAACAGCTGGTGCTCTCATGCATGCTTCAGTGTTGCTTGCCTCGAAGTGAGCATAAAAGGCATTTAGCCCGTCTGGTAGGCTCGCGTCACTGGGCAGCTCGCGGCTGGGTTTCCCTTTGTAGTCCGTAATAGTTTGGAAGCCCTGCCACATCCGATGAGCGTCAGAGCCGGTGTAGTAGGATTCAATCTTAGTCCTGTATTGATGCTTTCCCTGTTTGATGGTTTGTCTGAGGGCATAGCAGGATTTATTTTAAGCGACCGGATTAGTGTCCTGCTCCTTGAAAACGGCAGCTCCATAGCCTTTAGCTCGGTGCGGATGTTGCCTGTAATCCATGGCTTCTGGTTGGGATATGTACGTACGGTCACTGTGGGGACGAAGTTGTCGATGCACTTATTGATGAAGCCGGTGACTGAGGTGGTATACTCCTCAATGCCATTGGATGAATCCTGGAACATATTCCAGTTTGTGCTAGAAAAACAGTCCTGTAGCGTAGCATCCGCGTCATATGACCACTTCCGTATTGAGCAAGTCACTTGTACTTCCTGCTATAGTTTTTGCTTGTAAGCAGGAATCAGTAGGATATAATTATGGTCAGATTTGCCAAATGGAGGGCGAGGGAGAGCTTTGTACGCGTCTCTGTGTGTGGAGTAAAGGTGGTCTAGAGTTTTTTTCCCTCTGGTTGCACAAGTGACATGCTGGTAGAAATTAGGTAAAAACGGATTTAAGTTTGCCTGCATTAAAGTCCCCGGCCACTAGGAGCGCCACTTCTGGATGAGCATTTTCTTGTTTGCTTATGGGCATATACAGCTCGTTGTGTGTGGTCTTAGTGCCAGCGTCGGTTTGTGGTGGTAAATAGACGGCTACGAAAAATATAGATGAAATCTCTCTTGGTAGATAGTGTGGTCTACAGCTTATCATGAGGTTCTCTACCTCAGGCGAGCAATACCTCGAGACTACCTTAATATTAGACATCGCGCACCAGCTGTTATTGTCAAATAGACACACACCCCCACCCCTCGTCTTACGGGATGTAGCTGTTCTGTCCTGCCGATGCACAGAAAACCCAGCCAACTGTATATTATCCGTGTCGTCGTTCAGCCACAACTCTGTGAAACATAAGATATTGTTAATGTCCCGTTGGTAGGATATTCTTGAACGGAGCTCATCCAGTTTATTCTCCAGTGATTGCACGTTGGCCAATAGAACGGATGGTAGAACGTAGTCTCACAAGGCACCCTGATATGCGCCCCCTGTATTTCCTTATTTTCTTAATGCGAATGATGGGGATGTGGGCCTTGTCCGGGAGCAACATTATATCCTTCGCGTCAGACTCATTAATGAAATGAGTCACACTTTTAATATAATTTCCATCAAAAATATAAACAAACTGCTGTATTCTTATCTCCTTTCATTTAATCTGATCTTTAACTATTGGTGACTAGCTTTTGACTTTCAACTATAACATGTGACATGCACATGTCACATGCTGCCCTCCCTAGTTTTTCCCCAATTAGAGACAAGCCTTCTTTGTGTGTATTTACTATGTATTTAGAGTTTGCAGTGATTTCCAAAATGTCTGCCATTTCACTTTGCATGATTTACCTTGGTTTGCCGTGTTTCTCTTACTTGTTTTCTTAATTGATTTGATGTAGACCCCTCTGCTTTGGCTGGTGTTCTGTTGTGTTCATCACTGATTGATTAGTATAGCATCCATGATTCACATTATCGATTGCACAATCTGTTTTATCTGTTTTTATCAGAAGTCCCTAGGTTGTTCTATTTCTGTTGTATGTGAGATGCTACTCGTTTAGATAAACGTCGGCCTCAACTGAGAACAAGTGTTTGTTTGCTTCTTTTCAAACATAACAGCTGTTCTCCTTGGAGACGAGAATTGGCCCCGGTCTGCCACACCTGGGCCTCATTGACCTAACAAGCAACCTGCTTGGTTATAATGGAGCTCCCAACTCATTTCTGGACTGCTGCTGGAGGAGTAAAACTTGCGCCAAACTGCTGCTGCTACCGTCACACCCAGCCACCGATGACCTTGCGGCCAGAGGGGGACCTGAGTCAACCACACTCTCCTACCATGCAGCTAGGGGAGATGGTCAACCCTTAAACATGTGAGTCTGGTCAACTACTTCTGTTCAGAATGGCTCCCTGCTCATGCATGTTTTCCTCTCCCCCCTCTGTAGACTGCATTGGACCGGACCATTGGCTGGGTGCCACAGACACTTGATGAAAATGGACGATGAGGAACGACTGGTAACCGACTACCGACGGGCAAATGCTGGATGAGCGTTTGAGTAGAAGCGTCATCGTTTGAGTAGAAGCGCCATCATGAGTAGAAGCATGGACATTTTCTTTGGGACTGAGTATTTGTTGTGTGTGCGAATGGTGTAACCAAAATTATTATTTTGAAGTAAACAAACTTGTCTGTGTGGTGGCCTGGGATCTAGAACCTGAACTTCACACATGCACGCACACACATACACACACCCTCTCTGAGTGTTGCTGCATCAATGCCAGAGCTGAAGGACTGGGAGTCACTATAAATATTTTATATGGCACAGTGCATGTGGGAAACATTTATTTTTAGACACTTTTCTGAAAGCTCTCAGATGCTTGGATCGCAGTGTGTGTGGATGGGAGGGGGGGTTTGTTCCATTGCATATGTGTGTATGCAGACTGTGCACTCGGGATCCTCTCAAGGTGATCTTATCTCTCTCTAGATTCTCTATCCCTGAAGAATGGATTGATTTATAATACCCTGTTTGCTTGAGGTGGGACTCCTATGTGCACACGAACACACCCTCCCTCATCACGGCTCAAACAGATCATCTAAATGGGACACATTGAGGGCAGACCCAGAGTCCCACTGTGCAAAAACTGGTTGAATCAATATTGTGACATGGAATCTGTGCAAAATACATTGGATTTTAAAAACTGTTTTGAAGGTGAAATTTCAACCACAGGATTGTCTTCATTTTAACCAAATTAAAACAGACAAACCTTGTTGAATTTGTACCTTTAAAACATCAGATCTTCAACGTTATATCCGCTATCAGAAAACAATAGGCTGGGCAGCACCTCCTACTGGATAATTGATCTACAGCAGTGGTCAACAACCGGTCGATCGACTGGTCGAGCTCAAAGGCATTCCTAGTCTATTGCCAAACATTTCTGTAAAAACCCAACGATAAGCCTTGCGTTCCTATTTTTTTTTATTTGTCTCGCGCTGTTGGCGGTAGGTGCACCAGATTCAGCTGCCCTGCGTGCTGGGTAGGCGACCTGTTCCCATTTTGAACCATTTCATATGTCTGAAGGTACAAACAAAAGCAAAAGAAAGCGACCACAAAGTTGTGCCCAAGAAAGCAAAAGAAAGCGACCACAAAGTTGAGACAGATTTCTATACTTTTATAACCATGATTAGAGAATGTCAACAAATACAGTAAAGAGCTACTGTTTTTGAGTGAGCTCATTTAAGTTTTTACTCGGCACTGTCAACACTTTCTATTCAATACTTTCATAAGTTCTAAAATGTGCGTTCTCCCTACTTCCACTCATGCTACAACCAGCACTGCAGCTGCAATGAATGATTAGGAAAATGTATCGATAGGCTTGTGTTGTTACTATTAGCGGCTTGGGTCTTTTTAATATCATGGAATATTTCACTTTCTCTGGACATAGGAGTAACAACATGAATTTGTGTGCATGAGGCAGAAATAACGTGGTGTGACTTTAGTTTCGCCATCAGCTGGAAAACTGTGTCCCTTTTTTGGTCAGTGTCAGCGGAGGAAAGGGAGAGCGAAGGTTGAGGGGCGCACCCGGTCTGCTGCCCTCTCCCTCTGCTGAGACTGACCATCAGATGCAGGCTCAATCAGCCCACTAAAGTAAAAAAATGCCAATTATTTTAATTTATGCTACCTCAGCTGTGCCTCACAAGTA
Source organism: Coregonus lavaretus (assembly GCF_964263955.1). Lineage (NCBI taxonomy): Eukaryota > Metazoa > Chordata > Actinopteri > Salmoniformes > Salmonidae > Coregonus > Coregonus lavaretus. Next base: position 12,651,610 of record NC_139990.1, on the reverse strand, counting down.
ATACAACAACGGATCTATTACTGGTGTGATCATATAGCCTACCTCAATTGTTGAAATATAAAAAATGGTTACAAATGGTCTGAGATTAACAACAATGCATTGGCAGGGCATTTCAGCCAATATGCTGTGGTGTTTTGGGCCTATAACCTACTGCACAAACCTCATTACTACACTACTGTTTTTGATAGGTTAATGTTGCATAGGCTTACGTATTTTAAGTCATGTTAAAAAAATAACATCTGAATGGTAGATCTCGGCTTGCAATTTGACTCAGAAAGTGATCTCGACTCAAAGGTTGCTGACCACTGGTCTACAGCTATCCTGGTCTCCAACCAGGGTATTAACCAAGCCCAGCCCTGCTTAGGTATGATATTTGTCACTGATTATTACCAATGTGATATCATGAGAATGATTGAGATCTCCACTTAACTAAATGGATTCACTGTTGCTATCAAAGGGTAGGTTTAACAGAGCAAATAAAATGTGACCGTACTTTATCACTCATATCATCAATGATGCAAAGTTAAAGCATAGGATCAAATCAACTTTTATTCATTAATTTATTACCCCCCTTTTCTCTCCAATTTCATGATATCCAATTGCAACTCCCCAACGGGCTCGGGAGAGGCGAAGGTCGAGTCACGCGACCTCCGAAACATGACCCACCAAACCGCGCATCTTAACACCTGCCCGCTTAACCCGGAAGACAGACGCACCAATGTGTCGGAGGAAACACCATTCAACTGATGACCTAAGTCAGCCTGCAGGCGCCCGGCCCGCCACAAGGACTTGCTAGAGCGCAATGAGCCAAATAAAGATCCCCCCGGGCAAACCCTCCCCTAACCCGGACGACACTGGGCCAAATTGTGCGCCGCCCTATGGGACTCCCAGTCACGGCCGGTTGTGACACAGCCTGGGATCGAACACGGGTCTGTATTGACGCCTCAAGCACTGCAATGCAGTGCCTTAGACCGCTGCGCCACTCGGAAGGCCAAATCAACCTTTATTTAAAGTGCATTTAAATGTTGATTTAGTCCTATTCTTTAACTTTGGTTTATGGTTGAATTGACGTGAATCCAACATCAATTATACATTTTCAGACAAACTGGAATTAAAGCCAGACTAAGTCAGGGGCACAGATGGAACTATCCACGCAGAAGATAAATCTCCTTCAAATGTTGATATTTCATTGCGTTGACAACCAAACACATTTCTATATCACTTTAGGGTTGTGGGTTCGATTCCCACGGGGGGCCAGTATGAAAATGTATGCACTCACTAACTGTAAGTCGCTCTGGATAAGAGCGTCTGCTAAATGACTAAAATGTAAAATGTAATACAGTAAATAGCCAGTTAAAGTTAAAATGAGTAACATGGCAACATTTTGTAGGTTACTGTCACTACACATTTCTTCTTATATAATGCATGCATGTTCAAGATGGCCTGCTTAAGTCGTCTGTGGAGATTCACAATTGCTGTAATAATCTCTGCAGAAACTTGAACGGCATTGATCACTTGCACCATGTACTTTTAGTCTAATCTCAACTTCAATCCAGGTCTCTAACTCTCTCACTGCTCTCTCGCTTCGCTCTCTCTCGCTGTCTGTGTCGGTCTCTCTCTCTGTGTTAACTCCTGCATTTTTAAACAGGCCTGCAGGTAATCGGGTCAGTGTCCAGAATGCACGCACAAACACACAGGCCTGGATGATAATTTCTGGACCTCTAACCTTTTTCAACCTTGATATGACGTTGCTTTCAATCTGGTGAGAATCTAATAATTTAACCAAGTTCAATAGCTGTTAGCTGCTACAACTACAAATAAATGTCACACAACGAGAGGGACAGCGGAGGAATTCATTCCCACTCTTCTCCTCCACTCATCATCCTCTTTCTCCTGTCCAGATAACTGCAGCCCTTCTCACTGCTAATGAAAAACAGCAGTGCCACAGAGTCATCGCTGTGTGTGTTTACCTGCGTGACACATAGGTGTAAGGCGAGGCGGAAAGAAACAGTGGAAACAGAGACGGAGTGAGAGGGAGGAAATACAGTGAAAGAGGAAAAAGGTAATATGCACTCTGTCTCTCTTCCTCTGTTCGGTTTCGTCTCTGTTACTAGGCAACACCTGCAGGCATGGGCTAAATAAAGCCTTGCACCAGCCACTCGCCCCCTCCCTCTTCAACCCCCTTCTCTATCTCCATCCTTCATCTCTCTCCCTCAATGCCTCTCGCTCCCATTATTCATCCCTCTCTCCATCGCTCACCACCATACTCTCTAACCCCATCTTATTCTCCCTCACCCCATTCCCTCCATCCCGCTCTCTCTCTATCCTTTTCTCGCCCCTCCTCAGCTTCAAATTGTCCCTGAGCCAAAAGCAGAGGAGATATCCACAGCACAGGCCTTGAACCTGCAGAGCTACCTTGGCAGTGTGTGTGTGTCTGTGTCATGTTCTACCATGAACCCAGAACATAGTTTCCTTGACAGTCTGCTCCTTTTCTCTCAGAAGAACGACTATGAGATAGAGGGAAAAAGAGAGTAGAGAGAAGAGTAAGAGTAAGAGTGAGCAAAATCCAGATGGAGGTACAGTGAGGGGAAAAAGTATTTGATCCCCTGCTGATTTTGTACGTTTGCCCAATGACAAAGACATGATCAGTCTATAATTTTAATGGTAGGTTTATTTGAACAGTGAGAGACAGAATAACAACAAAATAATCCAGAAAAACACATGTAAAAAATGTTATAAATTGTTTTGCATTTTAATGAGGGAAATAAGTATTGTGGACCCTGTTAGCTGAATCTCTACAGGAAATAAACCCTATCAACATGGAGACTAGTCAGCAACAGGCAATGATCTGTGATTATCCCAATGACATTAAAGATACCTGTTCTAAAAATATAAAAGCCACAATTTCAAAGATTTTACTGAGTTACAGTTCATATAAGAAAATCAGTCAATTGAAATTAATTCATTACGCCCTAATCTATGGATTTCACGACTGGAAATACAGATATGCATCTGTTGGGCCACAGATACCTTCAAAAAAAGGTAGGGGAGTGGATCAGAAAACCAGTCAGTATCTGGTGTGACCACCATTTGCCTCATGCAGCGCGACATCTCCTTCGCATAGAGTTGATCAGGCTGTTTACTGTGGCCTGTGGAATGTTGTCCCACTCCTCTTCAATGGCTGTGTGAAGTTGCTGGATATTGGCGGGAACTGGACGATGCTGTCGTACGTCGATCCATAGCATCCCAAACATGCTCAGCGGGTGACGTCTGGTGAGTATGCATGCCATGGAAGAACTGTGACATTTTCAGCTTCCAGGAATTGTGTACAGATGCATGCAACATGGGGCCGTGCATTATGCTGAAACATGAGGTGATGGTGGCGGATGAATTGCACGACAATGGGCCTCAGGGTCTCGTCACGGTATCTCTGTGCATTCAAATTGCCATCGATAAGATGCAATTGTGTTCAATGTCCATAGCTTATGCCTGCCCATACCATAACCACACCGCCACCATGGGGGACTCTGTTCACAACGTTGACATCAGCAAACCGCTCGCCCACACGATGCCACACACGTGGTTTGCGATTGTGAGGCCGATTGGACGTACTGCCAAAATCTCTAAAATGACGGCGGTGGCTTATGTTAGACAAATGAACATTCAATTCTCTGGCAACAGCTTTGGTGGATATTCCTGCAGTCAGCATGCCAACGGCACAGCTCCCAAAAAAACTTTGTTGTGTGACAAACACAATGCCAACGTACATTTTAAAGTGGCCTTTTATTATCCCCAGCACAAGGTGCACCTGTGTAATGATCATGCTGTTTAATCAGCTTCTTGATATGCCACACCTGTCAGTTGGATGGATTATCTTGGCAAAGGAAAAATGCTCACTAACAGGGATGTAAACAAATCTGTGCAAAGAATTTGAGAGAAATAAGCTTTCTGCGCATATGGAAAAGTGGAAGCGTGTGGACTAAAAGCATTTAGCATTTCAAAATATCTGTGTTAGCCTGTAGCCACACGTGTGTGTGGTGGAGGCTGAGTGGGATTTGGCTTAATCCAAACATGAAACACAAACTCTATCCCCAAATGCCTCCACCCCATGTGAATCTGTGTGTTGCGTAAGGGCTTCTATTATATAATCCCAGACATATATTCACATCCACGAGCCGAGGCTTGCAGTCCGAGAGCATGAAGCATGCAACAGCAATAGATTGGAGAGAAGGGGGGTGGAAGGAGAGGGGAGAAGGAGAGGGGAAGGAGAGGAGGGGAGAAGGAGAGGAGGGGAGAAGGAGAGGTGGTGAAAGGAGAGGAGGAGAGAAGGGGAATGAGGTTGGGTAGGCAGAGGGGAAGGGGTGACATGAGATTCTGTTCACTTGCTTGATTCTGGGTTGATGGTTCAGTCTAATGAAAACAAGTGATGGATCAAACAATGGAAGGAAGTGCACTAGATAGGCAATAGGGTTTTGAGATATTAGTATTTCAATGGCTTTGAAAATGGCTGTAAGACGAAGTACGCTGGTCTCACAGATGTATTTACAGTAACTGAAAATGTCTTAGGGTTTAGAATAGCAAACAAGGTGGATTGTCTTGGTCCTGAGAGACCGTTTGATTAAAGTGCCTGCCTGGAACATTTAGGGTCCAGAGCTTGAATCGGAGGCCTGCTTTAAAAGCCAGTCACTGGAGAGGGAGAGATTAGAAGAGGGAAATAGGGGGAAAGTAGAAATGGATAAACAAAAGGTGTGAGGAGAAAGAGAAAGAGAGGAGGGTGGTTAGAGAGCGAGAGAGAGAGAGGAGGGAGAGAGAGGGGCGAGGTTAGACAGAGAGAGGAGGGAGGGGAGAGAGGAGGGGGGGTTAGAGAGAGATAGAGGAGGGGGTAGGTTAGAGAGAGAGGAGGGAGGGGAGAGCGGAGGGAGGTTAGAGCGAGGAGGAGGGTTAGCAAGAGGGGGGTTAGAGAGAGAGAGAGGAGGGGGTAGGTTAGAGAGAGAGAGAGGAGGGGGGTTAGAGAGAGAGAGAGGAGGGGGTAGGTTAGAGAGAGAGGAGGGAGGGTTAGCAAGAGGGGGGTTAGAGAGAGAGAGAGGAGGGGGTAGGTTAGAGAGAGAGAGGAGGGGGTAGGTTAGAGAGAGAGAGAGGAGGGGGTAGGTTAGAGAGAGAGAGAGGAGGGGGTAGGTTAGAGAGAGAGAGAGGAGGGGGTAGGTTAGAGAGAGAGAGAGGAGGGGGTAGGTTAGAGAGAGAGAGAGAGAGAGAGAGAGAGAGAGAGAGAGAGAGGAGGGGGTAGGTTAGAGAAAGAGGAGGGAGGTGAGAGAGAGGAGGGAGGTTAGTGAGCGAGGAGGGAGGTGAGAGAGTAGGGAGGTTAGTGAGCGAGGAGGGAGGTTAGAGAGCGAGGAGGGAGGTTAGAGAGATTAGAGAGGGAGAGAGGAGGGAGGGGAGAGAGGAGTGAGGTTAGAGAGGGAGAGAGGAGGAGGTTAGAGAGAGAAGAGGGAGGTTACAGCGAGAGGAGTGAGGTTAGAGAGAGGAGGGGGGTGAGAGAGAGGAGGGGTTAGAGAGCGAGAGAGGAGGGAGGTTAGAGAGCGAGAGAGGAGGGAGGTTAAAGAGCGAGAGAGGAGGGAGGTTAAAGAGCGAGAGAGGAGGGAGGTTAGAGAGCGAGAGAGGAGAGAGAGGAGGGAGGTTAGAGAGCGAGAGAGGAGGGAGGTTACAGCGAGAGAAGAGGGAGGTTACAGCGAGAGGAGGGAGGTGAGAGAGAGGAGAAGGGTTAGAGAGCGAGAGAGGAGGGAGGTTAGAGAGCGAGAGAGGAGGGAGGTTAGAGAGCGAGAGAGGAGGGAGGTTAGAGAGCGAGAGAGGAGGGAGGTTAAAGAGCGAGAGAGGAGGGAGGTTAGAGAGCGAGAGAGGAGGGAGGTTAGAGAGAGGAAGGAAGGTGTGAGAGAGAGGAAGGAAGGTGAGAGAGAGAGAGAAGGGAGGTGAGAGAGAGAGAGGAGGGAGGTGAGAGAGAGGAGGGAGGTGAGAGAGAGAGAGAGGAGGGAGGTGAGAGAGAGAGAGAGGAGGTAGGTGAGAGAGAGAAGGGAGGTGAGAGAGAGGAGGGAGGTGAGAGAGAGAGGAGGGAGGTGAGAGAGAGGAGGGAGGTGAGAGAGAGAGGAGGGAGGTGAGAGAGAGAGGAGGGAGGTGAGAGAGAGAGAGGAGGGAGGTTAGAGAGAGAGGAGGGAGGTGAGAGAGAGAGGAGGGAGGTGAGAGAGAGAAGGGAGGTTAGAGAGAGAAGGGAGGATAGAGAGAGAAGGGAGGTGAGAGAGAGGAGGTAGGTGAGAGAGAGAAGGGAGGTGAGAGAGAGGAGGGAGGTGAGAGAGAGAGGAGGGAGGTGAGAGAGAGAGGAGGGAGGTGAGAGAGAGAGAGGAGGGAGGTTAGAGAGAGAGGAGGGAGGTGAGAGAGAGAGAGGAGGGAGGTTAGAGAGAGAGGAGGGAGGTGAGAGAGAGAGGAGGGAGGTGAGAGAGAGAAGGGAGTTAGAGAGAGAAGGGAGGTTAGAGAGAGAAGGGAGGTTAAAGAGAGAATGGAGGTTAGAGAGAGAGAGAGAGGAGGGAGGTTAGAGAGAGAGAGAGGAGGGAGGTTAGAGAGAGAGAGAGAGGAGGGAGGTTAGAGAGAGAGAGGAGGGAGGTTAGAGAGAGAGAGAGGAGGGAGGTTAGAGAGAGAGAGGAGGGAGGTTAGAGAGAGAGAGAGAGGAGGGAGGGTTAGAGAGAGAGAGAGGAGGGAGGTTAGAGAGAGAGAGAGAGGAGGGAGGTTAGAGAGAGAGAAGAGGGAGGTTAGAGAGAGAGAGGAGGGAGGTTAGAGAGAGAGAGAGGAGGGAGGTTAGAGAGAGAGAGGAGGGAGGTTAGAGAGAGAGAGAGAGGAGGGAGGTTAGAGAGAGAGAGAGAGGAGGGAGGTTAGAGAGAGAGAGAGAGGAGGAAGGTTAGAGAGAGAGAGAGGAGGGAGGTTAGAGAGAGAGAGAGGAGGGAGGTTAGAGAGAGAGAGGAGGGAGGTTAGAGAGCGAGAGGAGGGAGGTTAGAGAGCGAGAGAGGTTAGAGAGAGAGAGAGGTTAGAGAGAGAGAGAGAGGAGGGAGGTTAGAGAGAGAGAGAGAGGAGGGAGGTTAGAGAGCGAGAGAGAGGAGGGAGGTTAGAGAGCGAGAGAGGAGGGAGGTTAGAGAGAGAGAGAGGAGGGGAGGTTAGAGAGAGAGAGGAGGGAGGTTAGAGAGAGAGAGAGGAGGGAGGTTAGAGAGAGAGAGAGGAGGGAGGTTAGAGAGAGAGAGAGGAGGGAGGTTAGAGAGAGAGAGAGGAGGGAGGTTAGAGAGAGAGTGCCATCACAGCTGCAAGATTTGTGACCTGTGGCCACAAGAAAAGGGCAACCAGTGAAGAACAAACACCATTGTAAATACAACCCATATTTATGTTTATTTATTTTCCCATTTGTACTTTAACTATTTGCATTGTTACAACACTGTATTTATAGATAATATGACATTTGAAATGTCTTTATTCTTTTGAAACTTGAGTGTAATGTTTACTGTTAATATTTATTGTTTATTTCACTTTTGTTTACTATCTACTTCACTTGCTTTGGCAATGTTAACACACGTTTCCCATGCCAATAAAGCCCTTAAATTGAAATTGAAATTAAATTGAAATTGAATTGAGAGAGGAGGGAGGTTAGAGAGCGAGCAGGGAGGTTAGAGAGCGAGGGGGAGGTTAGAGAGAGAGGGAGGTGAGAGAGAGGAGGGAGGTGAGAGAGAGAGAAGGGAGGTTAGAGAGAGAGAGGAGGGAGGTTAGAGAGAGAGGAGGGAGGTTAGAGAGAGAGAAGGGAGGTTAGAGAGAGAGGGAGGTGAGAGAGAGGAGGGAGGTTAGAGAGAGAGGGAGGTTAGAGAGAGAGGGAGGTTAGAGAGAGAGGGAGGTTAGAGAGCGAGAGAGGAGGTTAGAGAGCGAGAGGGAGGTTAGAGAGCGAGAGGGAGGTTAGAGAGCGAGAGGGGGGTTAGAGAGAGAGGAGGGAGGTTAGAGAGAAGAGGGAGGTTAGAGAGCGAGAGAGTGAGAGAGGAGGGAGGTTAGAGCGAGAGAGGAGGGAGGTTAGAGCGAGAGAGGAGGGAGGTTAGAGAGAGAGAGAGAGGAGGGAGGTGAGAGAGAGAGGAGGGAGGTTAGAGAGAGAGAGAGGAGGGAGGTTAGAGAGAGAGAGGAGGGAGGTTAGAGAGAGAGAGGAGGGAGGTTAGAGAGAGAGAGGAGGGAGGTTAGAGAGAGAGAGGAGGGAGGTTAGAGAGAGAGAGGAGGGAGGTTAGAGAGAGAGGAGGGAGGTTAGAGAGAGAGAAGGGAGGTTAGAGAGAGAGGGAGGTGAGAGAGAGGAGGGAGGTGAGAGAGAGAGAAGGGAGGTTAGAGAGAGAGAGGAGGGAGGTTAGAGAGAGAGGAGGGAGGTTAGAGAGAGAGAAGGGAGGTTAGAGAGAGAGGGAGGTGAGAGAGAGGAGGGAGGTTAGAGAGAGAGGGAGGTTAGAGAGAGAGGGAGGTTAGAGAGAGAGGGAGGTTAGAGAGCGAGAGAGGAGGTTAGAGAGCGAGAGGGAGGTTAGAGAGCGAGAGGGAGGTTAGAGAGCGAGAGGGGGGTTAGAGAGCGAGAGGGAGGTTAGAGAGCGAGAGGGAGGTTAGAGAGCGAGAGGGAGGTTAGAGAGCGAGAGGGAGGTTAGAGAGCGAGAGGGAGGTTAGAGAGCGAGAGGGAGGTTAGAGAGAGCGAGAGGGAGGTTAGAGAGCGAGAGGGGGGTTAGAGAGCGAGAGGGGGGTTAGAGAGAGAGGGTGAGGGAGGTGAGAGAGAGGGGGAGGGAGGTGAGAGAGAGGAGGGGGGAGGTTAGAGATAGGAGGGAGGTTAGAGAGCGAGAGAGGAGGGAGGTGAGAGAGAGAGAGAGGAGGGAGGTGAGAGAGAGAGAGGAGGGAGGTGAGAGAGAGAGAGGAGGGAGGATAGAGAGAGAGGAGGGGGGATAGAGAGCGAGGAGGGAGGTTAGTTAGAGAGCGAGAGAGGAGGGAGGTTAGTTAGAGAGCGAGAGAGGAGGGAGGTTAGAGCGCGAGAGAGGAGGGAGGAGGGAGGTTAGAGAGCGAGAGAGGAGGGAGGAGGGAGGTTAGAGAGCGAGAGAGGAGGGAGGTTAGAGAGAGAGAGAGGAGGGAGGTTAGAGAGAGAGAGAGAGGGAGGTTAGAGAGAGAGAGAGAGGAGGGAGGTTAGAGAGAGAGAGAGGAGGGAGGTTAGAGAGCGAGAGAGGAGGGAGGTTAGAGAGAGAGAGAGGAGGGAGGTTAGAGAGAGAGAGAGGAGGGAGGTTAGAGAGAGAGAGAGGAGGGAGGTTAGAGAGAGAGAGAGGAGGGAGGTTAGAGAGAGAGAGAGGAGGGAGGTTAGAGAGAGAGAGAGAGGAGGGAGGTTAGAGAGAGAGTGCCATCACAGCTGCAAGATTTGTGACCTGTGGCCACAAGAAAAGGGCAACCAGTGAAGAACAAACACCATTGTAAATACAACCCATATTTATGTTTATTTATTTTCCCATTTGTACTTTAACTATTTGCACATTGTTACAACACTGTATATATACATAATGACATTTGAAATGTATTTATTCTTTTGAAACTTCTGAGTGTAATGTTTACTGTTAATATTTATTGTTTATTTCACTTTTGTTTACTATCTACTTCACTTGCTTTGGCAATGTTAACACACGTTTCCCATGCCAATAAAGCCCTTAAATTGAAATTTAAATTAAATTGAACTGAAATTGAATTGAGAGAGGAGGGAGGTTAGAGAGCGAGAGAGGAGGGGAAAGAGAGAGAGGGAGGTTAGAGAGCGAGAGGAGGGTTAGAGAGAGAGGGGGAGGGAGGTGAGAGAGAGGAGGGAAGTTAGAGAGCGAGCAGGGAGGTTAGAGAGAGGAGGGGGGAGGTTAGAGAGAGGAGGGAGGTTAGAGAGCGAGAGGAGGGAGGTTAGAGAGAGAGAGAGGAGGTTAGTTAGAGAGCGAGAGAGGAGGGAGGTTAGAGAGCGAGAGAGGAGGGAGGTTAGAGAGCGAGAGAGGAGGGAGGTTAGTTAGAGAGCGAGAGAGGAGGGAGGTTAGAGAGCGAGAGAGGAGGGAGGTTAGAGAGCGAGAGAGGAGGGAGGTTAGAGAGAGAGAGAGGAGGGAGGTTAGAGAGAGGGGAGGGAGGTTAGAGAGAGAAGGGAGGTTAGAGAGAGAAGGGAGGTTAGAGAGAGAAGGGAGGTTAGAGAGAGAGAGAGAGGAGGGAGGTTAGAGAGCGAGAGAGGAGGGAGGTTAGAGAGAGAGAGAGGAGGGAGGTTAGAGAGAGGGGAGGGAGGTTAGAGAGAGAAGGGAGGTTAGAGAGAGAAGGGAGGTTAGAGAGAGAGAGAGAGGAGGGAGGTTAGAGAGAGAGAGAGGAGGGAGGTTAGAGAGAGGGGAGGGAGGTTAGAGAGAGAAGGGAGGTTAGAGAGAGAAGGGAGGTTAGAGAGAGAGAGAGAGGAGGGAGGTTAGAGAGCGAGAGAGGAGGGAGGTTAGAGAGAGAGAGAGGAGGGAGGTTAGAGAGAGGGGAGGGAGGTTAGAGAGAGAAGGGAGGTTAGAGAGAGAAGGGAGGTTAGAGAGAGAAGGGAGGTTAGAGAGAGAGGAGGGGGGTTAGAGAGAGAGGAGGGGGGAGGTTAAAGAGAGAGAAGGGAGGTTAGAGAGAGAAGGGAGGTTAGAGAGAGAAGGGAGGCTAGAGAGAGAAGGGAGGTTAGAGAGAGAGGAGGGGGGTTAGAGAGAGAGGAGGGGGGATAGAGAGAGAGAAGGGAGGTTAGAGAGAGAGAGCGAGGAGGTAGGTGAGAGAGAGGAGGGAGGGAGGAGGGAGGTTAGAGAGGAGGGAGGTTAGAGAGGAAGGAGGTTAGCAAGAGAGAGAGGAGGGAGGTTAGAGAGAGAGAGGAGGGAGGTTAGAGAGAGAGAGGAGGGAGGTTAGAGAGAGAGAGGAGGGAGGTTAGAGAGAGAGGAGGGAGGTTAGAGAGAGAGAGAGGAGGGAGGTTAGAGAGAGAGAGAGGAGGGAGGTTAGAGAGAGAGAGCAAGAGGAAGGAGGTTAGAGGATGATAGAGAGGTAGAGAAAGCAGAAATGAAGATACAGTAGAGAGAGAAGTAGGCGGCGTAGAGAGTGAACGATGTGTTCCTACAGGGAGCATGTTATTATGGTATTAGTGAGTTGGCACAGAGCTGCAGCTAAAAAGGCACTGGGCATCACTCACTCTGACAGAGCAGAGCAGAGCAAGGTACACACACCCAGACACGTTACAGCCTAAGCTTTCTCTACCCCCTCTCCCTCTCATTCCTCCGTCTGTTTAATACTCTGAAAACGCCACACATCCATGACAACTGGTCAGTGTACCTAATGCACCCTATTTCCTAGTGCACTACTTTTGACCAGGACCCATTGGGGTTTGTCAAAAGTAGTGGTATTACACTAAATTGGTAACATGGTGCCATTTGGGACGCAGCCATGCAGTTTCTCTTCAGTGCCCCTCTTCCTCCAAGCCCACATCCCTCTTCCTCCAAGCCCACATCCCTCTCCTCCAAGCCCACATCCCTCTTCCTCCAAGCCCACATCCCTCTCCTCCAAGCCCACATCCCTCTTCCTCCAAGCCCACATCCCTCTCCTCCAAGCCCACATCCCTCTTCCTCCAAGCCCACATCCCTCTTCCTCCAAGCACACATCCCTCTCCTCCAAGCACACATCCCTCTTCCTCCAAGCCCACATCCCTCTCCTCCAAGCCCACATCCCTCTCCTCCAAGCACACATCCCTCTTCCTCCAAGCCCACATCCCTCTCCTCCAAGCACACATCCCTCTTCCTCCAAGCCCACATCCCTCTTCCTCCAAGCCCACATCCCTCTCCTCCAAGCACACATCCCTCTTCCTCCAAGCCCACATCCCTCTCTTCCAAGCACACACCCCTCTCCTCCAAGCACACATCCCTCTTCCTCCAAGCCCACATCCCTCTCCTCCAAGCACACATCCCTCTTCCTCCAAGCCCACATCCCTCTCCTCCAAGCCCACATCCCTCTCCTCCAAGCCCACATCCCTCTTCCTCCAAGCCCACATCCCTCTTCCTCCAAGCCCACATCCCTCTCCTCCAAGCACACATCCCTCTTCCTCCAAGCACACATCCCTCTTCCTCCAAGCCCACATCCCTCTCCTCCAAGCACACATCCCTCTCCTCCAAGCACACATCCCTCTCCTCCAAGCACACATCCCTCTTCCTCCAAGCCCACATCCCTCTCCTCCAAGCACACAACCCTCTTCCTCCAAGCCCACATCCCTCTCCTCCAAGCCCACATCCCTCTCCTCCAAGCACACATCCCTCTTCCTCCAAGCCCACATCCCTCTCCTCCAAGCACACATCCCTCTTCCCCCAAGCACACATCCCTCTTCCTCCAAGCACACATCCCTCTTCCTCCAAGCACACATCCCTCTTCCTCCTCCTCCACCTTTTCAGTCTCCCTCTAGCACAGGGGTGTCAAACTCATTCCATTGAGGGCCTGGTGTCTGCTGTTTTTTTGTTTTTCCTTTCAGTTAAAGCCTTGACAACCAGGTGAGGGGAGTTCCTTACTAATCAGGGACCTTAATTAATCAATCAAGTACAAGGGAGGAGCAAAAACCCGCAGACACTCAGCCCTCCATGGAATGAGTTTGACACGTGCTCTAGCACATCTCCCTCTGTCCATTATATAATGTTCCCTCTTCCTTATGTTTCCATTAGTTCCAGAGACAGGATGAAAGAAGAGGGGAAGAGACGGATGGAAAGGGATGAGAAGGACAAGTATTATTTCTCTGTTCTCCCTCTTCCAGCTCCAGTGAGAGGTGAGGGGGCTGCACGGTCGTCATGACTCCTGTCATCATGGCAGCAGAGATCGGTTATAAACAGGAGATGTACAGCTGATGCTGTGTGATATGACGCAGTCAAGTCATCATAGCAACCACCTACAGGCTGTTACATGTGGATGTGAGTTTGAGCGTGTGTGTAAAGTAGAGTTTGGGTTGAGATTTCAATGCACTTCAACAGAGACTATATATGAATTTAATACTTTTAATCAATTCCATATTTCTTCTTACTTACAATGACAGAAAATGAAATGGCCATTGAGATAAACCTTCAAACATGCACAATAAGAAAAAACTACATTCTCTCTCCATGTTTTGCCAGTGGAGTTTTGTTCAAATAAAATCAGCAATAGAAAATCAAAGTCACTCATGCATCGACCCCTGAAGCACACCAAGTTTGGGGGAGCATGGAAGAGTCCACATGCTCTGTCTAGGATGGATGGTCAATCTGCTATTGGCAGTGGTTTCTAAATTATACTGAGCTACCCAACACCCCTCTTCTCTCACGTTTGGTCAGCATTGCTCAACCTCATACAGCACCTCTTCCTCCCTCCTCCTTTCTCTCTTTCCCTCCCTCCTTCATGCAATAGTCTAAAGTGGCTTCTCAACTCCTCTCCTACATCTGCAAAAACATAGATGGTGACAGCAATATGGTGGATGACCTCCAGGAATGTACTTTCATTAACATCAGTGCAGCCAAAGCGGAGACAAGGAGAGGAAAACTTGTTAAGACTATTGAGATACACATTTCTTTCTACTCCTCTCTCAGGTGCTGGTCAAAATCTCCCCTCCTCCCTCTTTCTCCCTCTCCTCTCCTTTCAGGTGCTCGTCACCTCGATTTTCCTCTTTCAACTCCTGTTTTATGCTGCCATCTTTGTTCCCATTCTCTGTCTCCCCCTCCATATCCTCCTCTCCCTCTTTCACCTCCTTCTCTCCCTCCCTGGGTCCCTGCCCCTGTTTGTCTCTGAATACCTCGACCCCCAGCATGCGGAGGTAGTGGAACCTCTCGTTGCGGGGCACGAAGGCTCTGATGGAGGTCTTGCCTCTCCAGCCACACAGCTCTATAGGACACTGAGGACCATCAGGGTTACTGAGGAGAGAGGGGGACAGGGGGGGATAGAGGGAGAGATGGGGGGGATAGAGGGGGACAGTGACGGAGAGAGGAGAGAGGACGGTGAGGGAGAGGGGGGGATAGAGGGAGAGGACGGTGGTGAGGGAGAAAGGAGGGGACAGTGGTGAGGGAGAAAGGAGGGGACAGTGGTGAGGGAGAAAGGAGGGGACAGTGGTGAGGGAGAAAGGAGGGGACAGTGGTGAGGGAGAAAGGAGGGGACAGTGGTGAGGGAAAAAGGAGGGGACAGTGGTGAGGGAGGGGGGGATAGAGGGAGAGGACAGTGGTGAGGGAGGGGGGGATAGAGGGAGAGGACATGAGGGAGAGGGGGGGGATAGAGGGAGAGGACATGAGGGAGAGGGGGGGATAGAGGGAGAGGACGGTGAGGGAGAGGACAGTGAGGGAGTGATGGGGATAGAGGGAGAGGACGGTGAGGGAGAGATGGGGGATAGAGGGAGAGGACGGTGAGGGAGAGATGGGGGATAGAGGGAGAGGACAGTGAGGGAGAGATGGGGATAGAGGGAGAGGACAGTGAGGGAGAGATGGGGGATAGAGGGAGAGGACGGTGAGGGAGAGGGGGGGATAGAGGGAGAGGACGGTAAGGGAGAGATGGGGGGATAGAGGGAGAGGACGGTGAGGGAGAGGACGGTGAGGGAGAGGGGGGATAAGGGAGAGGACGGTAAGGGAGAGAGGGGGGGATAGAGGGAGAGGACAGTGAGGGAGAGATGGGGGATAGAGGGAGAGGACGGTGGGGGAGAGATGGGGGATAGAGGGAGAGGAGGGATAAGGGAGAGGACGGTGAGGGAGAGGACGGTGAGGGAGAGATGGGGGATAGAGGGAGAGGACGGTGAGGGAGAGGGGGGATAGAGGGAGAGGACGGTGAGGGAGAGATGGGGGATAGAGGGAGAGGACGGTGAGGGAGAGATGGGGAATAGAGGGAGAGGACGGTGAGGGAGAGAGGGGGGGATAGAGGGAGAGGACGGTGAGGGAGAGAGGGGGGGATAGAGGGAGAGGACGGTGAGGGAGAGATGGGGGATAGAGGGAGAGGACGGTGAGGGAGAGATGGGGGATAGAGGGAGAGGACGGTGAGGGAGAGGGGGGATAAGGGAGAGGACGGTGAGGGAGAGGACGGTGAGGGAGAGAGGGGGGGATAGAGGGAGAGGATGTGAGGGAGAGAGAGGGGGGGGATAGAGGGAGAGGACGTGAGGGAGAGAGGGGGGATAGAGGGAGAGAGGGGGGGGGGTAGAGGGAGAGGACGTGAGGGAGAGAGGGGGGGATAGAGGGAGAGGACGTGAGGGAGAGAGAGGGGGGGGGATAGAGGGAGAGGACGTGAGGGAGAGAGAGGGGGGGGGGGATAGAGGGAGAGGGCGTGGGGGAGAGAGTGAGAGGGTGATCAGGGTGAATTCTCTGATAACAGTTAATATAACATACACACAGACAGGCAAACAAAATGGACACTTACCTTTTGTCAGGCCGGTACTTTAACACAATGCTGCCCATTCCTGTGGAAACACACAGGAGAAAAACATGAAGCACTTACTAGTAATACAGACATGAATGGGCCAACACCCAACATGGCATTAGACACAGATCATGGCTTTCCAGTTGAGAACACACACCTATCTTCTTGGCCTGTTGGTGAGCGTCCTCCTCCAGTTTGCTGAGGTATGGGTTCTCCTGAGTAAGTAGAATCTTGATGTCCTCAACACTCACTGTGATCATCCTGGAGCGGATGTAGGGAAACAGAGTATAGATACCCTGGAGGAGGAGAGGGGGATGAGAATATGAGAGGGGGATGAGGAGAGGAGGGGGGGTGAGGAGAGGAGGGGGGGATGAGGAGAGGAGGGGGGGATGAGGAGAGGAGGGGGGGATGAGGAGAGGAGAGGGGGATGAGGAGAGGAGAGGGGGTGAGGAGAGGAGGGGGGGATGAGGAGAGGAGGGGGGGGTGAGGAGAGGAGGATGAGGAGAGGGGGGATGAGGAGAGGGGGGATGAGGAGAGGAGGGGGGGATGAGGAGAGGAGGGGGGGATGAGGAGAGGAGGATGAGGAGAGGGGGGAGGGATGAGGAGAGGAGGGGGGGATGAGGAGAGGAGGGGGGGATGAGGAGAGGAGGGGGGGATGAGGAGAGGAGGGAGGGATGAGGAGAGGAGGGGGGGATGAGGAGAGGAGGATGAGGAGAGGAGGGGGGGATGAGGAGAGGAGGATGAGGAGAGGAGGGGGGGATGAGGAGAGGAGGGGGGGATGAGGAGAGGAGGGGGGGATGAGGAGAGGAGGGGGGGATGAGGAGAGGATGAGGAGAGGAGAGGATGAGGAGAGGAGAGGGGAGGGGGGTGAGGAGAGGAGAGGGGGGAGAGCGAGGAATGAGTGTGTGTGCGTGCGTGCGCGTGTACCTACCTCCTGGGCTAGTCTGAAGGCACAGCCAAACTCCTCCCCGTCGCTGTTACGAGACCACACCTTCACCCCTGTGTTGATCACCTGCAAAACACAAAAAATAATGAAATCATTACACTTGAGAATGACATCTGTTTCAGCAACATATTTACAATTGCTTCTCATTTCAACATTTTTATTGTTGTTTTCAATAATAGTGTTGGAGCCAGTTTCTATATTTCTTAAGTTATGCAAATATTTGTTTATTAGGTCATATTGCTCCATTTAGGAGATGGCCATTTCAAATAAACCATTGCTTCTAAGAAAATATGTAGTTTCTCCCATCATTGAGACAGAACCCTGTTTAGTATGCTGCATGTATGTCAGTATGTGTGCAGTTCTGGGGACAGTCTGGTGATGGAGACTCAGCCTGTTTGCTACTACTGCTTACCTGGAGGATGATCTGAACCTGGGTCAGGTCTAAACATCACAACATCAGAAAGGAGGGGGAGATATATAGAAAGAGAGGGGGGAGAGAGACAAGGAGCGAGGGGGGAGAGAGACAAGGAGCGAGGGGGGAGAGAGACAAGGAGCGAGGGGGGAGAGAGACAAGGAGCGAGGGGGGAGAGAGACAAGGAGCGAGGGGGGAGAGAGACAAGGAGCGAGGGGGGAGAGAGACAAGGAGCGAGGGGGGAGAGAGACAAGGAGCGAGGGGGGAGAGAGACAAGGAGCGAGGGGGGAGAGAGACAAGGAGCGGGGGGGAGAGAGACAAGGAGCGAGGGGGGAGAGAGACAGGAGAGAGACAAGGAGCGAGGGGGGAGAGAGACAAGGAGCGAGGGGGGAGAGAGACAGGAGAGAGACAAGGAGCGAGGGGGGAGAGAGACAAGGAGCGAGGGGGGAGAGAGACAAGGAGCGAGGGGGGAGAGAGACAAGGAGCGAGGGGGGAGAGAGACAAGGAGCGAGGGGGGAGAGAGACAAGGAGCGAGGGGGGAGAGAGACAAGGAGCGGGGGGGAGAGAGACAAGGAGCGAGGGGGGAGAGAGACAGGAGAGAGACAAGGAGCGAGGGGGGAGAGAGACAGGAGAGAGACAAGGAGCGAGGGGGAAGAGAGACAGGAGAGAGACAAGGAGCGAGGGGGGAGAGAGACAGGAGAGAGACAAGGAGCGAGGGGGGAGAGAGACAAGGAGCGAGGGGGGAGAGAGACAAGGAGCGAGGGGGGAGAGAGACAGGAGAGAGACAAGGAGCGAGGGGGGAGAGAGACAAGGAGCGAGGGGGGAGAGAGACAAGGAGCGAGGGGGGAGAGAGACAAGGAGCGGGGGGGGGAGAGACAAGGAGCGGGGGGGGGAGAGAGACAAGGAGCGGGGGGGAAGCAAAGGAGAGCGGGGGAGTAAAGGAGCGGAATAGCGGGAGGGAGGGGTTCTCTGTCTGCTTGGATGCGCACACACCTCACTAGACACACACACGGCCACCTGTGCAGGAGCTTAGTGTACTAGAGGGATTTGGGATGAAAAGGGTCCCATCTGTTAGCTAGACTCCACTTGATGGGCTGGCAGTGACACACACACAGTTGTTGTTCGGCAGGGCGCCGCTTTGTTCCTTAGAGACCATACAGGTGTCTCACACACACACACCTCCCTACCTTCATGCGTTCACTGTTGTTGAGCATGACGTTGCGTAGCTCCTTGGAGACCATGTACAGGTGTCTCTTCTTGCCCTCATGGGTTCTGGTCAGAACGTTTATCTTAGGGAAGTCTGGAGACAGGTCATAGAAGGACCTGCAAAACACACAATGTTAGATCAATAACCAGGGATCAATCGAAACATGTAAAAGTAATACAATCTATGCTTGGTCAAAACATTGTCCCCTCCATACAGATAATGATGATATCAAGCAGCTGCTTACATAGGCGACACAATCCAACAGAGACCAAACACACTCACTCTATCGGGGGGAAGACGGGGTCGTCTTCAGTGAGGAAGACAAAGGGGTCTTCTTTAAAACCATGCCTCTTCATCTTTTTATTGGGAGGAGGGCTGGAACACAGAACAGAGTCAGAATACACCAAGACAGACACTCTCTCTCTCTCCCTCTCTCTCCCGACTTACCCACACATGTTGGGTTCCTTGGTCTGATCGTCTGCCTCTGGCTCTTTGGGCGAGTCCTCTCCTGCCTCCTTCCCTCCTCCCTCTCTCTCTCCATCCTCCAGGGGTGTCTCAGGAAGAGGGGTGCCCACTGGAGAGTCCTCTGGCTGGGGCATGGAGCTGAACAACTGCTCCTTCCTCAACTGGAGAAAGACAGATCATAGTTCACTTTAACGGGAACTTCTCTCTGGTATATGAGCTACCGGATGGTTTGCATTCCTTCAGATGTGTTAACCAGAAAACAAAGGTGTATGGAGTGTGCGTGTATGAGGTGGGCTTTTCCGCGAGTATGCCCCCGTGCATGTGTACCTTGGGGAATCTTCTGTTCCAGGGCATGGGGGCGTTCTTGACCAGGACAGCTACAAAGAAGCCACCAGTGTTCTGGTGATGGGGCAGGATCCTCATACTGAACAAACACAACCAAAGAGAAATTAGACCCAACAGCACCCTCTGCTGGTAGAAATGAAATCAACACAAACCAGCAACACTTCACAGGGTTTTGATAAGTCTGTCTAGCTTTATTATTAATCTCATTAGGATCAAGTATGCATGTATGCAGCTCTATGTAAAGGTGAATATGCACAGGTGTAGCAAATAAATGTACATGATTGTCAAGACTGACATTTTAGGCATATTCTAACCAAATAAAGTGGGGCCTGTGTGTGTGTGCAGGTGTGTATGCAGGTGAGTGTACCATCTCTCCAACTTCATATTGGCTAGTTTCTCTGTGTCTGTGGGAGGGAACATGGTGGGTCTGATCTGCGTGTGGCGGTTGGCTGGCACCTCGGACCAGTCCTTATACCACTGACCCTCCTTAGTCATCAACTAGAGATGAAAGAAAGAAAGAAAGAGATAGATAGATAAGAGATTATGTGTGTGTGTGAGAGGTAGTTGTGGATGGAGAGGAGGAGGAGATGGGAGAGCGCAAAAGACTCAGTTATAAATGGCTCTCAATCTGTAGTCAATAATCTGACATGGTGGTGGAATATCATGAATATTGTAGTGGCTAGACTCATGCATATCAAGTACCTCCGCAAGGCACTACAGAGGGTAGTGCGTACGGCCCAGTACATCACTGGGGCCAAGCTTCCTGCCATCCAGGACCTCTTTACCAGGCGGTGTCAGAGGAAGGCCCTCAAAATTGTCAAAGACTCCAGCCACCCTAGTCATAGACTGTTCTCTCTGCTACCGCACGGCAAGCGGTACCGGAGTGCCAAGTCTAGGTCCAAAAGACTTCTCAACAGCTTCTACCCCCAAGCCATAAGACTCCTGAACAGCTAATCATGGCTACCCGGACTATTTGCACTGCCCCCCCACCCCATCCTTTTTACGCTGCTGCTACTCTGTTAATTATTTATGCATAGTCACTTTAACTCTACCCACATGTACATATTACTTCAACTACCTCAACTAGCCGGTGCCCCCGCACATTGACTCTGCACCGGTACCCCCTTGTATATATAGCCTCCCTACTGTTATTTTATTTTACTTCTGCTCTTTTTTTTCCTCAACACTTTTTTTGTTGTTGTTTTATTTGTACTTTTTTTGTAAAAAATAAATGCACTGTTGGTTAAGGGCTGTAAGTAAGCATTTCACTGTAATGTCTGGACCTGTTGTATTCGGCGCATGTGACCAATAAAATTTGATTTGATTTGATGTGTTCCAGCAGTTATATACCTTCCATTTGGTGACTCCAGGCATCCATTTTAACCCTGGGAGATCAGCTGACGCATCTGCTAACTCTAATGCACCTGGAGAGAGACAAAGGGAGAGACAGAGGAAGTTATCACCAGTGTGTGTGTGTGTGACTCTGTATGTGTGTGTGTGAGTCTGTGAGTCTGTGTGTGTGTGTGCATGCGTTACCTTCACTCTTCTCCAGTAGCGTTGCTATGACAGCTTCGTCCTCTATAGGGTTGAGTGAACAGGTAGAGTAGACCATCCTCCCTCCTACAGCTAGCTGCTCCACACCACGCACTGCTATACGGATCTGGAGACTGGGGACAACACACACATAGGTTAGCACACACACACACATATACAGGCACACACGCACCCACTCTCTCTTTTTCTCCTCACCCATGGAGATGCAGGCTGTTACTGGTGGTCCATTTCTTCCACACGTCAATGTTCTTCCTCATGGTGCCATCGCCACTGGAGAAACACACAGAATACCTCACTTTTTAGGGAATGACGAAAATAGGAACACACTTTTTTTTTTTAAAGAGAAAAACCCAGCAGAAATAGGGGTTTGTCCACTTCCATGGATCATCTAACTACACATCAGCATTACCAGACAGACAATCCAACAATGTGGTTACAGGAGATCTCTCCCTCCCTCCCTCCCCAGTCTCATTCTTGTGGACACACTTGGTTCCCCTACTAAAAACAAACAAGCAGTAGCCTGCCCAGTGCATCAACCAATCATAGATCAGACAGAAGAGCCAATCATAAGACAGGGTAGAACCATGAGGTTGATATCTCTCCATATATCTTACTGTCTAGAAATACATGTCTAGTTTTGACAGTCTCCCCCCCGCCTTTCTTTCTCCCCTACTTCTCTCAATCTATTTCCTTCCTTCTCTCAGCTAAGTAGGTAACCAGGTTAACTCTTTACCTGCAGGGGACGTCACAGAGGATGCGGTCGTAGAACAGTGTGTCCTTCTGTCCGTCCTCCGTGTCTATCTGTAGTCTGGGGATGCAGGAGGCATCTTGGTTTACCACCATGATACAGGGGCTGTTCAGTCTCTTAGCCTGGTGCACCAGCAGGTAGCAACGCTTGTTGTCCACGTCGTTGGCTATCACAAAGCCCTCTGAAGAGGGAGAGAAAGAGATAGGGGGAGATAAGGATGTTCAGGATTACAATGTTTAGTTAAAAAAAATTACATTTTAGTCATTTAGCGGACACTCTTATCCAGAGCGACTTACAGGAGCAATTAGGGTTAAGTGCCTTGCTCAAGGACACATCAACTGATTTTTCTCCTAGTCTGCTCGGTGATTCCAACCAGCAATGTTTTGGTTACTGTCCCAATGCTCTTAACTGCTAGGCTACCTGCCTAGTGTATTGTTCGTTTTCACAAAGTGAGAGAAAAACAGAAAAGCTACAGTCAGCAACTTACCGCCTTTTCCATTGAGCAACAGTTCAGATACTCCAATGCATCAGGTTTGTTTGTGTGTGTGTGCGCGTTACCTGGGAAGGGTACGTCCATATCAGAATGGAGCATCTCAATCAACTGGGCCGTCTTGGATCCAGGAGCAGCACACATGTCCAGAATCTACCCACAGAAATACACACTGTTACACTACGGTGTTCCCAGGTTTAGGACCTAGGGACAGAAATGGGAGCAGGTCTTGGCCAGAGAGGCGTCCAGTGTGTTGTTTACCTTGTGGTGGGACTCAATCTTCATCAGCAGAGGAGGGATCATACTTACAGCCTCCTGTCTGCTGATGTTACCCTGTAGAGACCAAGGTAGAGAAAGAAACACCACAGTACATAAGGCACATACAGCTAAGAAACCATTGAGATCCTATTAAATTACTTTCTAATTTTTAATTCTATGTAAGAAACCAAGTCGACTCAACCAGCAGCTCACCTATTGTCTAGTTTAGTTGCTTTAACGTGATGGACATTAGGGCTGGTTTCCCAGACACAGGTTAAGCCTAGTCCTGGATTAAGGAGCTAAAGAGATTATATGGAAAAACAGCCCAAAATAACACTCAAGAATGGTCTTCCTCACCGACTCGGTCTCGCTGACCAGGAACTGATGGAACTTCTCCAGGAGAGGAGACTTCCTCAGGATCTTCCTGCTCATGTTGGTGTGCCACGCTAGCTCATCTGGGTACCTACACACACACACACACACACACACACAAAGGGTCATCAGCTGTAAGTGTATGTATGTGTGTACATGTGTGTGTGTGTGGGTGAGTGTGTGCGTGCGTGCGTGCGTTTGTACCAGCTCAGAGGCTGAGGAGCCTCTATCTTCTGCCCGTCGATCTCTACCTCCTGGATCTCCTTGAAGTACTTGTTCTTCAGACAGTGGAGGATCTCCTTGGCATGGCTACAGGGGGACAACCCAATGAACATTCATTTTTTATACACTTAAGAGGTTTAATAGAGTGGTGTTTTGGAAAGCAATCTTAATATGTATGAATCCTGATGTAGAGCAAGAGTAGCCTGGTCCTAGACCTGTGTCTATGGTGATTGTCATGTCAAATGATCATGAACACAAACAGATCGGGGTCCAGGCTAAAACAAGAGTGGGGGTGTATAAACTATCATCCCTTTACAAAACATCTACAATGGTAAATTCCAATTAACAGTTTGTCAGCTCACCTACAGGGCAAGAAATACCACTTCCATCTGTGCCATAGAGGATCCAGAGTCATGGATGTATCCAGAGTCATGGATGTATTTATTAGTGCACACTAACAAAACGTTTCTCAACAGAAAACATCTGGCAAAAAACAATACTTTCTATTTGACAAATAGATCCCTCCCTGTTTGGTTTAATTTGCTTCCTAGTGAATACACCCCTGAGCTCTTGGCAGAGGTCTAGCTTAGTTGCTTCCCTTCTGTACCTCTTGTATCCAGTTATGCGGATGGTGGCGGGCAGCGGTTCTCTCATAGCCTCCATGAACTGGTCAAACTCCCCCTCAGGCACCAGGCCCAGCTCCTGGTAGTATGCCTCGAACAGCTTGTTCTCCTTGACGATGTCAGTGTAGCCTGCACCCCAGCCCTACAGGTCAGAGACAGGGAAGGAAAGGGATGGAGAGAGGCGAAAGGAGGAGAGCAGATGAGGGGGTAAAGGGAAGTGTGAAGAGGATATCGGTTTTCTGAATTGCAGCCTCAGATGGATAGATCTTGATAGAGTTCACCATCATAGTACAATAGCTATAACCTGGTCCCAAATCTGCTTTTACTGTATAGCCAACTCCTTGACATGCCAATGATCATAGGAGTTGGCAAGACAGCACAAACATTTTTACATTTAAGTCATTTAACAGACGCTCTTATCTAGAGCGACTTACAGTTAGTGAGTGCATACATTTTTTCCCCCATACTGGCCCCCCGTGGGAATCGAACCCACAACCCTGGCGTTGCAAGTGCCATGCTCTACCAACTGAGCTACACGGGACCAAGATAAAATAGCTAGCTAGCTACACATCGTTATGTCAACAAGTCATGATAAGCAATGAGTTGTGCAGTAGTAATCAAATCAAAGTTGCTGGGGATAAATGAAATCCTTCTTTGACTCGGCATACAGTAATTTGAGGCTACCTAGCCAAGTTAGCTACAGTACGCTAAAGTTAGCCGGATAGCTATGACGAGCTATCAAAACTTACAGCATTGTCCCTGTTATCCCTTCCACCAGGCTTGCTATTATTTTGATGCTCCTTCTTTCTCTGTCGACTTCTCTTCCCCATTTTGGAAACACACACCACTCTGAATATGAACCTGCGAAGCAACGTTCTGATGTAGCTAAATATATTTTACTAACAGCGTGATTTTTTGGAAACGCAAATGGCACTGCACTCGTGTACTGTTTCTGCCTCTGTCGCACACATGTGAGACAGGACCCCGGTTTATGGGTGGCCATGTATTAGCCTGAGAAATAGAAAATGTCAGTGAAACATTTTGGCCAACAAAAACCTAAAACACACTCAAATGTGTTTTCGTTTTGGAGGTAGTCAGACAGTGACAAATTATATGTGGAAAATGCTTGATGTCGCCAAAGCATATTTTTTTGTGCACTGATACCCCTTCCTCCAAACAATGTCTGATCAACGATAGAGTCCATGGCTTATTCCTCGCCAGTTAAGGAAACAAGGGGCAAGGGATATATCATTTGTTTTTGTTTTTTAAACGGCAGTTTGCATAAATATGTTATGGAATTAATCTAAAATTACTGTAATTTTATATTTTTACCACAATGTGGTGGTTTCTCCTGAACACACCTTATAGTTGAATAACATTGTATCCATGTTCTATTGGCTGGATAATGACTATGCAAAACTAAGCGACTCAATTGGTTTATTAGGATTCAGGCTCCTTTATCTGTCCTTATGATTGGACGATGGAACTGGGCAGACCAGTGAGTTGATCGCAGTAGCATACTTGTGCAAGTGACATATGTGTTCATTATTGCCTTGGATACATTCATGTAGTTACATTGTTTTGAATTAAAAACAAATTTCTTACAGTTCTGTCTCTATTTGCAGCTTATCTAGTAAAGATGGAGAGTATTCTTTCAAAGCTTTTCTCCTCCGAGACAGAAGAGTTGTATGTTTTGGACTGCCTGGCATACTTCATGATTTTCATGGCTGCTTGTACCTTCATAACTTTACTCTTTGAGAATGTCCCATATGGCAGATACGCAACAAGCAGATATGGATTCCCCGTCAACGTCAAATTCGCCTGGTTCGTTCAGGAGCTACCTGCTTTTCTGGTGCCACTGTGCCTTGTGCTGTGGACTTCTGCTGCGAAAACCACTCATCTTCCCAATCAGTTACTGCTGGTCATGTACTTCTGCCACTATGTGCAAAGGTAAGACCCAGTGGTTAGTAGATAGTACTTTGTATGCATGTAAAGTACAGTGTTACTTTGACAAACACTACCTGTCATGTCTTCTAGGTCAGTGGTTCTCAAACTTTTTTGGTTACTGTACCACCAACTACATTTTGCTCTGCCCAGAGTACCACCTCATATGCAATTTAATTCTCAATTGTAATAATAACACATGCCTAAATTATGTGCCAACGTTGTAACTGAAATGCAGTGCATTCCCAGCCATGAGACACATGCATCCTAGACAACTGGTGGTGAAATTATTATTAATCGGTTATATTTTTTCTTCTAGATCTCTCATCTATCCATTTTTAATTCGTGGAGGGAAATCTACACCATTTGCATCATTCGCCCTGGCCTTTGTGTTCTGCATCTATAATAGCTACATGCAGGTCAGATACCTGAGCCACTATGCAGAGTACCCTGCTGATTGGGTTACAAGCCCCTGCTTCATCACAGGTAAGAGACATGGCTGACATGACATACAGCATAGGTCTATATTAATGCATAAACCACACATTACACAGTTGTCTATTTCAATATGTTCTATTAATTTATTTATGTATCGGTCCTGATCGTTCTAGAGTTATGCCACGTCATGCTATCCAAAAATACCTTACATTTCCTCATTTTCACCTCATTGGTAGTCTTATACACATTGTCATTATAAAGCAGCTTCCCCATTGGTTGATTTTCAGGCTCTGCGCTGTGGTTGGTGGGTTGGTTGGTGAACGTTCACTCTGACCACATTCTGAGGAACCTACGGAAGCCCGGAGAGACCGGCTACAAGACACCAACAGGTAAGATACCTTCTACCTGTTACCTGCAGGTTCTGCTGTTCTGGCCAATCAAAAACCACTGTCTGGAAGTTTCCTTGTAAAGCACTGGTCCTGAATCTTCTTCTACATGCAGTGGAGTATCTCATTGGCATGGCAGGCGTATAGTGATGGGAGGAGGGAGAAACTGCTTGTTCCTTTAGTTACAGACCGTGCATGCCTAGAGGTCTGCACATTCATGGCCTCAGAATGTTGTGCATTTGCCCTGGAATTGCAGGGTCACTGGTTTAAGTCCCACAGAGGCTGATCTCACTGAGTTGCTGCATGCTCTTTCCTGTGTATGTGTGAGTCACAGCCTCCGCACCGGGGAGGGAGAGAGAGAGGGGGGAGAGCAGAGAGAGAGACAGGCTTCCCCTGACCATATACCGTTTTGGACAGCGTGCTGTAACATTTTCACATCCGTTCTCTCACGGCTATCTGAACACATTGTAAATAATGGGTGTAAAATGTGTCTGTGCTAGCTACAACCATAGTAGCACACTGATGTTCACGTAGAGGTCAAAGTGTTGCTTAACACAGAGAGTTTCCTATTTTCAGAGGATGGAACCAGTATTCTATTAAAATGTGTCTGTGCTAGCTACAACCATAGTAGCACACTGATGTTCACGTAGAGGTCAAAGTGTTGCTTAACACAGAGAGTTTCCTATTTTCAGAGGATGGAACCAGTATTCTATTAAAATGTGTCTGTGCTAGCTACAACCATAGTAGCACACTGATGTTCACGTAGAGGTCAAAGTGTTACTTAACACAGAGAGTTTCCTATTTTCAGAGGATGGAACCAGTATTCTATTAAAATGTGTCTGTGCTAGC